>NC_134399.1:232511194-232811194 GCF_050003625.1 Haematobia irritans
ATTTCTAACTATAGTTACGATTGCTACTTTTGCCTGAGCCATTCCGAAAGTCATACCTGTCAGAGGATAAGAAAAATATAGCAACGGCGGAAGATATTTTTATACAGGATTTACCTAAACATATTCTGGGACCATCTCCAAACGGTAAATAAACACCCATATCTTTGTACTTCCTTACACCCCCTTGTTCTTCGGCAAAGCGTTCCGGCAGAAATTCTTCGGGTTGTGCATAGTATTCCTCATCATGGTGCATGGAGTGAATAGATATAAGACACACATCTCCTGGAGCCACATCATGGATAACACCGTTATTATTTTCCAATGTACATGGTTGAGTACACAACTTGGCCATAAAAGGAAGAGGTGCGAATATACGCAGTGTTTCTGCAAAAGAGTAAGTTAAGCACGATCAAGGCATTGTGTGATGTCATACCCGCGACACACTGCTCCAAATATGGAAGTTTCATCAAATCACCAAACTCCATAACGTCATTGTCTGAATCAAAAAACGCGGTGATTTCTGCGCGTAGTCGATTCTGTTTTTCCATAGACCTGGCCAACTGCAATGAAAAATACTAACGAAAGCTGAAACATCACGATATTGAGACACTTACCAATAAAATACAGTGACTAATTAACGTTGCAGAAGTCTCAAACCCATCGAAGTGAAACGTCAACATATGCGCCACTACCTCTGTGAGGCTCAAACCCTTCTTCATCTGTAAGTCCACCAAATGCTGAAGAAAATCGGTTCTTACCTCTTTTGAATTAAAGCGCCTGTTCTGAATAGCACAGTGGGCTAATTTTAGAAAGAATCGGTCGGTTACTTCCGGAAAGAATCTAACATATATCAAATATCGAACAAATGGAAATATTCCTAAGATGAAAAAATACTTGAACGCCTTAAATGTCTGCGAAATCATACGTTTGGACATCATCAGAAATGTGGATTCCTGATTTACTACGTCTTTATAGGGCTTGTCGAAGTTTCCCGCTTGTATACCCCATACGACGTCTGCCACAACCTCGCCCGTGTAGCACAACGATATCTATGATATATTATCAATTGGAGATCTCATTGGAATGATATGTTTACTCAAATTACCTCTTTTGCGTCAATGGTAATTTCACCATTTTTGGTTTTGTGTTGCAAATAGCCATGTAGTTTTTCTCCAATGCAATTTATAATTGGCATCATACCTTTAACCTTGGTAAAATATTTGAAATAAAAATATACATTGGCTATGGAAACACATACCTTCGCCGTGGTTAGACCCGGCACAATTTCTGACCTTTTTATTTTCCAATCAGCCGAGGGAAGAACAAAGGGATTGCTTCCAGATATAGGTTCTCTAGATCGATCCATCTCCAATTAGAAAATTTTTCTTTCATAATAAAAACAAACAATCGAGAACCGCCTTACCCATTGAGACGACTCATTGTCCTGGAAACTCTTAAAATTACTGGTTAATATATCCTTGCTTAATGTTGGGTCTAGAACAAGTAGCTGTGGTTTTCGAGTAGCAAACACTCCTACAAATCTGGTTCTGTTCTTGTATTGCCTTCAATGAGAACAAGAACAGACGTTACTCATCCCAAGAATAACGATGACAATTAATTTACATTGCACCAGAGGGCAAAATGTGGCTTTCTCAAACAAAACATGCTTGCCTAAATAAGCGACATATTTCCAATAAAATAACTTGTTACACGTACTCCATAAAAAGGTAACATTATCCTCTTGAAACAGGATTGGGGTGATCATATTCTTTCTCTGCCTGTGGTTAGTCCAGAAGGACATTGTGAGCTTTTTGAACATTAATTCTATCGACTTTTTCAATTAAAGAAATTTTAGAAAGACATCTTCAAATCGGTTATAGTTCAACTTACACCCATAAGTAACGACATGAAATGTGAAATGCAGAGCAAACTTTTGGAAAGTTTGACTAAGGGAACGTCTTTCAACAATGACCAACGCATGGAAAAATTGACCAACAGCATATCGGAATTTTGCTACGATGAAACAGAAGGTCTAACATTTCAAAATTGGTATTCCAGATATGAAGACATATTTTTGGTGGAAGGTGAATCGCTAGACGATGCAGCAAGGGTGAGACTACTGATGAGGAAATTAAATCTAGTGGCTTATAGCAAATACGCAGCGTTTATATTACCCAAAAATCCAAGGGAACTATCTTTTACTGAAACAGGCATGGTTATAAAGGGAATTTTTGCAGATAGCCAAGAAGCCTCAAGACGATTTAGTGTCATATGCCGCAAGGGCAAACGTAGCCTGTGAAAATTTTAAGCTCTCCGAGATGAGTTCGGATCAGTTTAAATGTCTCGTATTTGTATGTTGACTACAAGGACACAACGATGCCGAAGTTGGAACTCAATGTTTTATCTTCACTACACCTTCAAAAAATCGCTTCTGTAACATATACCCCAAACACATTTTGCTTCAAGTATATATATATTTTCAGGATTGGTCCAAACAAAATATTGTTTGTATTGTTCAAACATATTATGTTTCACCTATGTATGCCCTACGCTGTTAGAAAACAATTTTAATAAAATTTTCTTTGTGTTGATATACCCAGCAAAAAAAGCTTCGCCAAAAAAGTAATGAAAATGTTCTATTTGGATCCGAAAGTTGTGTAAAATTGACGCAGAAGCGATGAATTTAACATGGGTTTGTCATAGGACGGAAGTCCTCCATTTCAACAGCCGGTGCACTGAATTTGCATCACTTCTTTAGGTGTGATCCGAATTCAATGTTTTGGATGTAAATTAAACAAGTATATACGGCCGTAAGTTCGGCCAGGCCGAAGCTTATGTACCCTCCATCATGGATTGCGCAGAAACTTCTTCTAAACACTGCCATCCACAATCGAATTACTTAAGTTGCGGTAACGCTTGCCGATGGCAAGGTATCTTAAAACCTCCTAACACCATCTTCTAAATTGTATGTAAGTCCATACGTGACAAAATTTTCTATAGAAAGAAAGTTTTGACAAAAATTTCTACAGAAATAAAATTTTAACAAAATTTTCTATAGAAATAAACTTTTGACAAAATTTTCTATAGAAATAAAATCTTGGTACATTATTTTTGGCTCTAGTGGCAACCACGATTATGAACCGAATAAAATTTGAACACAATATTCTATAGAAATAAAATTTTGACAAAATTTTCTATAGAAATAAAATTTTCGTAGATTATTTTTGCCTCTAGTGGCAACTATGATTATAAACCGATATGGACCAATTTTTGTGTGATTGGACCAATTTTGGTATGGTTGTTAGCGACAATATACTAACACCACGTTCCTAATTTGAACCGGATCGGATGAATTTTGCTCTTCCAAGAGGCTCCAGAGGTCAAATCTGGATAACGTTTTATATGGGGGCTATATATAATTATGGACCGAAATGGACCAATTCTGGCACGGTTGTTAAAGATCATATACTAACACCAGGTTCCAAATTACAACCGGATTGGATGAAATGTGCTTCTCTTGGAGACTTCGCAAGCCAAATCTGGGGTCGGTTTATATAGGGGCTATATATAATTATGAACCGATGTGGACCAATTTTTGCATGGTTGTTAGAGACTATATACCAATATCAAGTACCAAATTTCAGGCGGATCGGATGAAATTTGCTTCTCTTTGAGGCTCCGCAACCGAAATCTGGGGATCGGTTTATATGGGCGCTATATATAATTATGGGCCGATGTGGACCAATTTCTACACGTTTGTTAGATACCATATACCAATACCATGTACCAACTTTCAGCCGGATCGGATGCAATTTGCTTCTCTTTGAGGCTTCGCCAGCCAAATCTAGAGATCGGTTAATGTGGGGTCTGTATATAACTATGGACCGATATGGACCAATTTTTGCATGGTTGTTAGAGACCATATACCAACACCATGTGCCAAATTTCAGCCGGATCGGATGAAATTTGCATCTCTTAGAGGCTCCGCAAGCCAAATCTGGGTATCGGTTTATATGGGGGCTATATATAATTATGGACCGATGAGGACCAATTTTTGCATGGTTGTTAGGGACCATATACCAACACCATATACCAAATTTCAGCCGGATCGGATGAAATATGCTTCTGTTAGAGGCTCCACAAGCCAAATCTGAGGGTCCCTTTATATGGGGGCTATACGTAAAAGTGGACCGATATGGCCCATTTTCAATACCATCTGACCTACATCAATAACAACTACTTGTGCCAAGTTTCAAGTCGATAGCTTGTTTCGTTCGGAAGTTATCGTGATTTCAACAGACGGACGGACGGACGGACGGACATGCTTAGATCGACTCAGAATTTCACCACGACCCAGAATATATATACTTTATGGGGTCTTAGAGCAATATTTCGATGTGTTACAAACGGAATGACAAAGTTAATATACCCCCATCCTATGATGGAGGGTATAAAAATTCTGTGATATTTTGTCAAATAAATAATTTTTCTAATTTTTTTATAATTTTTAATGGATTCTAACACTTGTCTGAAACGTTTGACCTCAAATATTTTCAAAAATTCACAATTTTTTCAGATTGGATTTAGAATTTTTTGCAACAAAATTTTAATAATTTGTTCCACTTTATGAATTCCTAAACTGTTTTTAACCAATTTGCAACAAAAAAAGTTAAAATTACCCATTAAAAATATGAAAAAAGCATGTTATAAAAAAATTGAATGAAAAGAACTTCCTGTTTAGTTAAAATAAAGAACATCATTGGGAGTACATCTTTTGGAAGTGCTTTTAAAGTTGTGCCTTTGGAAGAACTTCTAAATTTTTTTGCTGGGTATTTTTAACGCGTCAATTGGTTACTTCCATTACTTGACTTGCAGCATACTCTCTAGGTCTCTCTTTCTAAACACATATATGTTTATAGACTATTTCTAAATTAATATATGTTTGCATCTAAGCATATTATATTTACAAACATTTTATGTCCCAAACATAATATGTTACAACATATTAACATATAGTTCCTAAACAAGTTATGCTAGTTTATGAACATTATATGTTTTCACTTAAAAATATTGTGTTAAAAAATTTGAGTTCCAAACATATAATGTTTACACCCAAACATATGAAAATCAGTCTTTTTTGTCCGTGTAGAAGACGAATCTAACAACACCCTCAACAAGCTAGTCACAAGCGCTCAAAAACTACTGAATTTAAAGCATGACACCGCCATGGTACAAGATAATACACCAGCCAATGTACATGCTGTCACATCAAATTTCAAACATGAAAAGGTGCACTGTTAGAAAAATATGTTTTTCATATGTTCCGATATAAACAAAATGTGTTTCGGGCACAACTTTAAAACACAATATATTTAAGTGCAAACATGTAATGTTCCTAAACTAACACTAAATGTTTGGGACATCTATGTTAATATGTTAGAATATATTATGTTTGGGGCATTAATGTTTCATAAAAATCATATGTGTGAATGCAAACATATATAAATTTACAAATTTCGACTAAACATACATATGTTGTTATATTTTATTTAAAGCGACAGAGAGAGAGTATAGAGAAAGAAATAGAGACATATGTTAAAGAAGCGATTTTTTTTTTTTGAGGGTGTGAAATCCAATGAAAATAATAAAATTCCTAAAACCCCATTGTTGACGGAATGCACTACTCAAAACATTGTAACTATACCAAACACATACATATGCACCCAGTGTAATGTAAAGGGACATAAGGTCCAAACATCAAGCTAATCAACACAATATCATAAGAAATTCAAGAATTTCAAAAAGTGAAATTCTCCTCAGACAGGTGTTGTGCAAGTTAATAGTCTAGTACGGGGATCAAATAGAAAATATGTTATGGTCAGTATCAATCCGTCATCATCAGGAAATGGTTTCGATTTAAAAATGCAAATAGATACAGCCTCAGACGTATCAATTATTGGAAAGAAACAATTGTTTGAAATGGGTAAACCAGGATCAAAATGCAACCACAAATTCGTCACCAGTGCTTCCAAGGATAAAATTAATCTTATAGCCGAGGTTTCATGTCAAGTACGGCTATCAGATTTTCGATTTTAATCGCGGTCCTTTTCTCAACCAGGCTCACAATTTTAAGAAGCACAACACAAATATTTAACTACTTCATTATTCTCTTTGGGAATAAAGTGTTTTTTTTACTTTCATAGGAATGATTTAGTTTTAGGCAGAAACAACATTATGTATATCCATTTTTATTGTTTACCTGTATATTTCATCTAAATCATAAATGAAATTTCTGCTACCATTCACAGTGCCAGGAAATGTGCCAAACAGTGCTTTTGGTTTCGGTCCTGGTATCTTTCTTTCAACCCAGTGGTTAAAATGCCATGTTAAATACTTATAGAGACCAAATGTGCAAGCAACAAGAAATGCAAACAATCCAAGTATTATGTGAAACATCTTAGACTCCTAATGAAATCCTTTCAGACTCTACTCGGATGATTTTAGGTGTGAACTGGTTCCAAACTGCCGTTGAACTCGTAGTTATAATTAAATTCTTATCATATAATTCTTCGGACACCGAGACTCTATATTAAAAATAACAACTTGGATTTGTATTTGTGCGTGTATTTTTGATAGGCGCTTTTAATAAAACAAGTATTACACTCATAAAAAAAGTTTACTTGGATTCAAAGATATTGACCTTGCCTTTAGGGTTTTTGGTATTGATTCCGAGCCAAAGATGTGACTTCTTTAAAATAAAGAAATTTTTAGGAAGTTATCTCGCTTTAAATATAGTCTCAATAAAATAAAAGTTATAATAAATACTTCAAAGTAAAAAAATATGTATTCTTTATTTCAAAAAATCTTTAAATTATAGATGAAAGATCCTCAATTAAGTTTTTAATCCAACAATTCCACGTATCAGTTAATTTGAAGATTATTTCTTTAAATCAAAAACGTGTAATGACAAGATGCGACTTCTTTAAAATAAAGAAATTTTTAGGATGTTATCTAGCTTTAAATATAATCTGAATCAAATAACAGCTATAATAAATACTGCAAAGTAAAAAACATATTTTCTTTATTTAAAAAAATCTTTAAATTAAAGATGAAAGGTCCTCAATTAAGTTTTTAATCCAAAGATTCCACATATTTGAAGATTACTTCTTTAAATCAAAAACGTGTAATGACATTTTTTCTTACTTCAAAAACGTGTGTCCTCAATTTAATGAAATAACATTTTAAAGCAAAGATTATCGTTCTTTTAATTAAAATCCTTTTTTAATAATTTTGTCCTTAATATTGTGTAATTGCGTATCCTAAAATTTAAGTTGAATAATCCTTTGTTTCTTCGCTTTAATGACAATTTTCCTTACTTCAAAAACCTACGATTTTAACGGTTACACGCAAATTTGTGTTAAAGATGAAAGCTCCTCAATTAACCCTTTCACTACCGAAATAAACCTAATGATAAAAACTTTTATTTTTCTTCTTTTTTTACTTTTACTAACAGCATGTAGAACAAAAATTGTCATTTTGAAAACCTACCTCAATTACTTCAAGAGCTATATGAGCTTGTTCTGAAAACGTGATTCTTGAATTGTGACCAAATGACCTTGCGAAAATAATCGCTTTTTGGCCTATAATATCTTTAATAGTGTGAGAAAAAATACAAAAAAGAACCCGTAAAAATATCAGCTATAGTTTTTTATAAATGTCCATTTACTACACGCAAAAAAATAATTCTTTACTCCCAAACGAAATTTTAGACAAGCAAAGTTCGTTTCTCATTTGCTTTTCGCTGTAAGGAAGTGTATTTGGAAGAAAAGTATATACTTTTTGTTATAAACGTTTATTCTTTTCCAGGATGTAAAAACAATTTCATAAAGACAAACTCAAAAAAAACATTGTTTTCTTGCTAATTGCATTTTCCCTCACATCTTTCTCACATCCATGAGGTTTTTTAGTTCGTAACACCTTTTTCTTGTAATACAAACAATGTAGAAGAAATTATACGATTTTATAAATTTTTAAAATTTTTTTACCTTTCGCCTGGACGGAGAATCGAACCGCGGACCATGCACTTTGTAAGCCAACACACTAACCACTGAGCTCTGTACCTGTTATGGTCATCAATAGATAAATATCCATATAAGTTATATTTATATAGCATAGCTTGCGGCGCCCACGAACCGAATAAACAAAGTTTATTTAACAGAAACAAACATTTAGTTTGGGACCGTGGAGCAGTGGTTGCTACGTCCGACTTGCATGCCAAGGGTCGTGGGTTCGATCCCTGCTTCGGCCAAAGTTTTTTTTTTTGTTTTTTGTTTTTTTTTTTACATATATTCCAGATATGTTCGGAATATTCCGAAAAAATGTTCAACATTACATTGTAGTTTATTAAATTTTGAACTGTAAAATGTGTCTTATTAAAGACCTAAAGTCAGAAAAGAACAGTGTTTGATATAAACGAAATGGACTGTGTTGTTGTTTCAAAAATAACTTTTTTTATTGAAAAAATAAAAATTTTGGTGATAAAAGTTTAAAATTTTCGAAGCAATTCAAAAAAACTCTAACAAAAGAAAAACGTTTTCGGTACACGTTTTCCAAACGTTTTTTTTTCTTTGCGTGTAGAAACATACAGTACAAAAATTGTCTCAAATTTTCGTATTTTTCGTTTATTGTTAAAGAAGTTTATAAAAATGTATTTTAGACCTCACCAATATGGACAATATATATAGCTTATTTAGATGAAAGCATCTACTTTAAAATAACACCGAGAAATAAATCTAAACTAAGTGGGAGAATAGAATTTGGTGTCTTTTTCGAATGTCCTTCTAAGTGGACATCAGTAGTGAAAGTGTTAAGTTTTTAATCCAAAGATTCCACTTATTAGTTAATTTGAAGATTATTTCTTTAAATCAAAAACGTGTAATGACAAGATGCGACTTCTGTAAAATAAAGAAATTTTTAGGAAGTTATCTAGCTTTAAATCTAGTCTCAATCAAATAAAAGCTATAATAAATACTTCAAAGTAAAAAATATAAAAACTTCAAAGTAAAAAATATATACAAAGTAAAAAATATATTTTCTTTATTTCAAAAAATCTTTAACTTAAAGATGAAAGATCCTCAGTTAAGTTTTTAATCCAAAGATTCCACATATCAGGTAATTTGAAGATTACTTCTTTAAAAACGTGTAATGACATTTTTTCTTAATTCAAAAACGTGTGTCCTCAATTTAATGAAATAAAATTTTAAAGCAAGGATTATCGTTTTTTTAATTAAAATTCTTTTTTAATAATTTTGTGCTTAATATTGAATACGCAATTATATCCTAAAATTAAAGTTGAATAATCTTTTGGTTCTTCGCTTTAATGACAATTTTCCTTACTTCAAAAACCTACGATTTTAACGGAGACACGCAAATTTGTGTCCTCAATTTTATGAAATAAATGTTTAAAGCAAAGATTATCTTTCTTTTAATTAATTCTTTAATATTGTGTAATTTCTTGTCCTAAAATTAAAGTTGAATAATCCTTCATATAAGGTCAATATTTTGTTCAGTGTACGGCCGTATGTTTGGTCGGGCTTAACAATCCACCACCATTAATCAAATGATACAGTTTCCTTCAAAATCCCCTCGTCGTACGGGTTAGGCTAGTACATCAAGAAGTTAAATTACAGTTTCTATACTGAAAAAAATATTTACGTGATATTAAAGATTATGCAACCTTAATTTTAGGATGCGCAATTTACAAAATATTAAGGACAAATTTCTTTACAATAATGACATTTTAATTAAAACAAAGTTTAAAATCTTTACTTCAAAAACTTTTTCATTAAATTTAGGACACACATTTTGTAAATTTGCGTCCCTCCGTTAAAGTCGCATGTCTTTGAGCTAAGGAAAATTTTCCTTAAAGTAAAGAAACATATTTTTGATTTAAAGAAATCGTCCTTAAATTAGCTTTAGATTTAAGATAAAAAAGCTTCAAATATAGACTAAGACTTATTTTGAGGATATAGCATCTTTGGTTTAAAGTTTTTGTGGAATAAAGAAAACTTTTTACTTTGGAGTATCCGCTATAATTTGGATTTTTAAACTGGCATTTGATAGTACGTGAATAGCTCTTCGCAGTTCCCCGGTATGTTCCTATGGCCATGCACCCATATTAGGTGAATATTGTACTGCTCAGCCATCTCGTTGAAAGATTTGCGGCAGTCTATGGCCGTTTTCGAGTTAAGGAACACAGAGTCCAAGGATTTTATTGCAGGTTGACTGTCTGAGTATATATTAATGCCAATATTTGTTGGAACATTACTTCTCAGCACCTCTCTTATTGCCAATATTTCAGCCCGAAAAACACTACAGTGATTAGGTAATCTTTTCGCTATTCGAATTTCCAGATCTTTAGAATATACTCCGAAACCCACTTGTCCATTCAATTTGGAGCCATCAATATAGAAATCTATATATCTTTTATTCCCCGGGGTCTGTGTACACCACGCCTCACTGTTGGGAATTAGAGTTTCAAACTTTTTGTCTAAAAGTGGTTTTGCCAGGGTGTAATACACTACGTTAGGCACATCTGGCATTACTTTGAGGACCGAACTACGACCGTACATTTTTTCCGACCACAGCGATAGCTCGCGCAACCGCACATCCGTTGTTGCAGTTGACTGTTTGGCCAAAATTTCTAAAGGCAATAGATGTAGCATAACATTAAGGGAGTATGTTCCTGTCTTACTAAATGTGCCTGAGATACATTAGCTCGCCATACGCTGAACTTTATCTAAACAAGTCGGTTTCTGAAGTGCCGGCCACCAGACTACAACACCATATAGCATTATAGGTCTAACTACTGCAGTGTATAGCCAATGCACAATTTTTGGTTTTAGTCCCCACTTTTTCCCTATTGCCTTTTTGCACGAGTACAAAGCTACCGTGGCTTTTCTCGCCCTCTCTTCAATATTAAACCTAAAATTCAGCTTCCTGTCCAAAATAGCGCCAAGGTATTTTGCACACTCACCAAAGGGAATTTCAGTACCCCCTAAGGAAATGGGCCTAACCGTTTAAATTTTTCACAAGGAGTTCAATTGATAACATAAAGTTAGGTATAACTCCCATATATATATATATTTGGTCCGATTTATACTCATATGACCACTAAAATACCCACATTTCCTTACAAAATCGCCAGTATTAAGTCGAAAACTTGTGAAAATGGATAGTAAAAGCATAAGATTTGCATTTTTCTTTTACAATAGTATTTAAATAATTTATATTACACCTTTTGGCTTCGAAAAGTACGTTTTTAATAAATTGTTAGTACTTTTTCGTCAACATCATTTATCCAAGACAGTTTTAGTCCAATTGACTTAAAATTTGGTACAAGTACGTGTTTTGGGTCAGAATACAGCCCTATTGATTTGTAAAGAAATAGCTTCCGATTTAGATATAGCTCTCATATATAGTTTTTGCCCGATATGTACTTATATGACCCCAGAAGTCAGAGTTTTTCTCTGATTTTCTTTAAATTTTTCACAAGGAGTTCAATTGTTAACATAAAGTTAGGTATAACTCCCATATATATATTTGGTCCGATTTATACTCATATGACCACTAAAATACCCACATTTCCTTACATAATCGCCAGTATTAAGTCGAAAACTTGTGAAAATGGATAGTAAAAGCATAAGATTTGCATTTTTCTTTTACAATAGTATTTAAATAATTTATATAACACCTTTTGGCTCCGAAAAGTACGTTTTTAATAAATTGTTAGTACTTTTTCGTCAACATCATTTATCACCCCTGCCTCATACTCCATAATGTACGTATTCCTGTTCGTGGTGCAGTTTTAAAGGGTGATACGGTCAAAATTTGGTCAAGGGAAAACGCGTGTAAATCGGTGAAATCGTTTATTTAAAAAATCAAATTAAATTTCTTTTTCAAGTTCAATTAGTATAAAATTCAGGAAAAATATTCAGTTAGGCTTTCGCTTTTCCAAATCCGAATTGCCGGGCCTCACGCTTGACACCTGCCATCAGATTTTGTACAGCCACCTTCTTCGCCGCAGAAAGTCAGTTTGCCTTGAACTGCTGCTCGTCCTTAGCAGTTTTTTGGTCTTCTTTAGGTTTCGCTTGCAAATAGCCCAGTATTTCTCAATTGGGCGGAGCTCTGGCGTGTTGGGGGGGTTCTTGTCCTTGGGAACCACCTGCACGTTGTTGGCGGCGTACCACTCCATGGCCTTTTTACCGTAATGGCAAGATGCCAAATCCGACCAAAACAGTACGGAACAACCGTGTTTCTTCAGGAAAGGCAGCAGATGTTTATTCAAACACTCTTTCATGTAAATTTCTTGGTTGACAGTCCCGGAAGCTATGAAAATGCTGCTTTTCAAGCCACAGGGACAGATGGCTTGCCAAACCAGATATTTCTTTGCGAACTTTGACAGTTTTATGTGCTTGAAAATATCTGCTACCTTTCCCCTTCCTTTGGCCGTATAAAACTCCTGTCCCGGAAGCTGCTTGTAGTCGGCTTTGACGTTTCGTTTCGTCGTCCATTACCACGCAGTCAAACTTCGTCAGCATCGTCGTGTACAGCCTCCGGGATCGCGCTTTGGCCGTCGTATTTAGTTTATCATCGCGATTTGGAGTCACTACCTTCTTGTAAGTCGATAGTCCGGCTCGTTTTTTGGCTCGATGTACGGTTGTAGACGATACAACCAGCTTATTTGCGGCATCTCGGAGAGAGACGTTAGGGTTTCGCTTGAAACTACCGGCAACTCTCTTTGTCGTCTCAGCGGCTTCCGGTTTTCGATTTCCCCCCGATCCAGACTTCCTGGCTGTCGACAAACGTTCCCTAAACACTTTAATTACATTTGTAACGGTTGATTTGGCAACTTTTAGCGATTTTGCCAGCTTTGCGTGCGAGTAGCTCGGATTTTCGCGATGCGCGAGCAAAATTTTGATACGTTGCTCTTCTTGCTTGGACGGCATTTTGACAACTGAAGAGTGAATTCCAAAATCAAAATAGGAGCAACATTCTACACACACACCCTTTAAGAGATGGAAGTCCGTCTGTGTGCGAAATATATCTTAGTTGTATATAGGTTGTTGTATCTTTAATTCCGCAATTGCTCTACTTTGTTTAAAAATATACTGACAATAGTTTAATTTAAACCAATTTATTAATATGGAATTTCCCAAAAAAAAACTTACGTTTTCCGAATAGCATGAATATGTATGGTCAAATAAAAAGGCGGTTTAATGTAAAAGATTTTATATAAGGTTTAATGTAAAATAATGGTAATTGTAAATGTGAAATTTATTAAAATTACTAGCCCATTTAAATCAATTTCTCAACCTTTTCCAATAATTTGTTTCTTTTACATTTATGACACTACCATTCCCTAAGTGATATCAATCAAAATAAAATACATTTTTTGTGTCCTTCAAAATACAGGGTCTTTCTTAATTCGTATGTTTATATCGCCATCCAGTCTCAAGAGAAATGAATCGGCCGCAACTTTATTGTCTGTGCGAGTGTTGGATCCAGGAAAAACCTCAAAATGTCGTATCAGCTCTGTTATTCCAATTTTCACCTCCATTAATCCAAGATTCATTCCTGAAATGAAAAACGGATATCCTTTCTTAAGGAATGTGTTATTTTAACAATACTGCTATTAAATGATTGTCCCCAGAGCCAAAAGCCTGTTTACAAAATGGGAAAGTTTGCAATATTTTGCTCTGCATTTTCATTTTTATATACGTTTCATTAAGAAAATTAAGTTTTTCATTTAAAAAATAAAAACGAAAAACAAAAAAATTACAAACATGTATGGACCTACGACCGTAAATCCCGTGTCACGCATTCCAATTTCCCATCTTCCTAAGTGTATTGTCTTTGATTGTAACACACAGTTGCTAACGATATACAAAAACAACAATTATAACAAAGAAAACGGAGAAAAAGCTAAGAAAAGCCAAGAAGTGTTTGTTCTTTGCTTGGATGAATACTTATTTATTTATTTATTGTTTATTTTAATCATACAGCAAATGTATGATAAAAAAGAAAAGTAGCATTGGCTGCTAAGGCCATCACAGTTAATTTAATAAAAAAATTTCGCGCAAAAACGCGCAATATTTTATTACTTAATACGAAAGCCTAGGAATTGTAGTTTATTAAAACATAAATATCCTAACACCAACTGACACCATTCATATTTAAATATACACGAATATTTTGAAAATAGCCAAAGTTTAGACACATTTCAAAATAAATGCCGGGTATTATCGGAAAATGTCATAAATACTGCACGGAAGAAAAAGACTGTTTTTCATATGTTTGGGTGTAAAAGTTATATGTTTGGAACTCAAATTTTTAACACAATATTTTTAAGTGCAAGCATATAATGTTCATAAACTAGCATAACATGTTTGGGGCATATATGTTAATATGTTAGAACATATAATGTTTGGGACATAAACTGTTTGTAAATATAATATACTTAGATGCAAACATATATTAATTTAGAAAGAGAAACCTAGAGAGTATGCTGCAAGTAAAATAATGGAAGTAACCAATTGGCGCCTTAAAAATATATCCACACAAAGAAAATTTCATTAAAATTTTTTCTACCAGTGTATGCCCTAAGGTGAAACATAATATGTTTGAACAATACAAACAATATTTTATTTGGACCAATCCTGAAAATATATATGCTTGAAGCAAAATGTGTTTGGGGTATACAGAAGCGGTTTTTTAGGGTGTGTATGGACGTTCTTTGTATACAGTATTAGTATTGTAATCCATTTTAAGGAATACAAACTTTGTGAAAATTTGCTTAGGGTTATTCCCCATTAAGATATAATACAATTTGTAACAAATATGTATAATTTTAAGCCTTTTTTTACTGATTTAGTTTTCACTTTAGCGGCTAAACTCGAACTTAATAGCGAAAACTGAGCCATCACACCAGAGAACTGCAATCTTACCCACAAATGTCGGTGGCAATGAGTAAGACACCAATTACGATCTTTTGCATTAGTACAAATGTAAACGATCACAATTACCATGCGATAATTTTAATAGTCGGCATTTTAAAATTTCAAATATTGATGTTTACTAAATACACTGGTCGGTTGCGGTAGACCGCATACGTTCTCTGCAACACACAACAAACGTTCGAACCTCTGTCGTAGAGCTAATTCGTGCGATAGGTAGTCAATTCGAACAAATCGAAACTGATTCTAAAAGTTCATGTTGTTTCCGACATTTCTGCCTCTGAACAATAAAATAAAAATATAGCGCTTTGCTTTGTTGCATTACACATCACCCACCCTGCAGAAAAAAATATTTCCAATTAAAAAGTTAATTAAATCTGAAACTTTTTCAATTACAACAATAATTTTAATCAACCTAGAAACATTAAATCAATTAGGTCAATTAATCATTTTGAAATGTTTAAATAAATAAAATTAATTGATACCAATGGTGCTCCTACACGCAAAGAAAAAAAACGTTTGGAAAACGTGTACCGAAAACGTTTTTCTTTTGTTAGAGTTTTTTGAATTGCTTCGAAAATTTTAAACTTTTTTCACCAAAAAAAATTCGTTTGTTACAAAATTTTTATTTTTTCAATAAAAAAAGTTATTTTTGAAATAACAACACAGTCCATTTCGTTTATATCAAACACTGTTCTTTTCTGACTTTAGGTCTTTAATAAGACACATTTTACAGTTCAAAATTTAATATAGTACAATGTAATGTTGAACATTTTTTCGGAATCTTCCGAATATATCTGGAATATATGTAAAAAAAAAAAAAACAAAAGCAAAAAAAAAACTTTGGCCGAAGCAGGGATCGAACCCACGACCCTTGGCATGAGAGTCGGACGTAGCTACCACTGCTCCACGGTGCCAAACTAAATGTTTGTTTCTGTTAAATAAACTTTGTTTATTCGGTTCGTGGGCGCCGCAAGCTATGCTATATAAATATAACTTATATGGATATTTATCTATTGATGACCATAACAGCTACATAGCTCAGTGGGTAGTGTGTTGGCTTACAAAGTGCATGGTCCGCGGTTCGATTCTCCGTCCAGGCGAAAGGTAAAAAAATTTTAAAAATTTATAAAATCGTATAATTTCTTCTACATTGTTGGTATTACAGGAAAAGGTGTTAAGAACTAAAAATCCTCGTGGATGTGAGAAAGATGTGAAGGACAATGCAATTAGCAAGAAAATAATGTTTTTTTTGAGCTAGTCTTTATGAAATTGTTTTTACATCCTGGAAAAGAATAAACGTTTATCACAAAAAGTATATACTTTTCTTCCAAATACACTTCCTTACAGCGAAAAGCAAATGAGAAACGAACTTTGTTTGTCTAAAATTTCGTTTGGGAGGAAAGAATTATTTTTTTGCACTACCATATGAGGAAAAACCGCCTACTAACAAAACTAATAATAAGTACGTAATACGTACATATTGCGATATCTATAAATGTACAAAATAAAATACCAATACCAGATAACAACTAACAATGTATACCAATTAACATATATATCTATGTAGATGTTTGTTTCCAAATAATATATGATATAATCGTATTTCTCAATTGGGCGGAGCTCTGGCGTGTTGGGAGGGTTCTTGTCCTTGGGAACCACCTGCACGTTGTTGGCGGCGTACCACTCCATGGCCTTTTTACCGTAATGGCAAGATGCCAAATCCGCCAAAACAGTACGGAACAACCGTGTTTCTTCAGGAAAGGCAGCAGACGTTTATTCAAACACTCTTTCATGTAAATTTGTTGGTTGGCAGTCCCGGAAGCTATGAAAATGCTGCTTTTCAAGCCACAGGTACAGATGGCTTGCCAAACCAGATATTTCTTTGCGAACTTTGACAGTTTTATGTGCTTGAAAATATCTACTACCTTTCCCCTTCCTTTTGCCGTATAAAACTCCTGTCCCGGAAGCTGCTTGTAGTCGGCTTTGACGTTTCGTTTCGTCGTCCATTACCACGCAGTCAAACTTCGTCAACATCGTCGTGTACAGCCTCCGGGATGGCGCCTTGGCCGTCGTATTTAGTTTATCATCGCGATTTGGAGTCACTACCTTCTTGTAAGTGGTAAGTCCGGCTCGTTTTTTGGCTCGATGCACGGTTGTAGACGATACACCCAGCTTATTTGCGGCATCTCGGAGAGAGAGGTTAGGGTTTCGCTTGAAACTACCGGCAACTCACTTTGTCGTCTCAGCGGCTTCCGGTTTTCGATTTCCCCCGATCCAGACTTCCTGGCTATCGACAAACGTTCCCTAAACACTTTAATTACATTTGTAACGGTTGATTTGGCAACTTTTAGCGATTTTGCCAGCTTTTCGTGCGAGTAGCTCGGATTTTCGCGATGCGCGAGCAAAATTTTGATACGCTGCTCTTCTTGCTTGGACGGCATTTTGACAACTGAATAGTGAATTCCAAAATCAAAATAGGAGCAACATTCTACACACACACACCTTCAAAATGAGGGGTGTTCAGGTTTTTTAAATGCAAAATTGAAAGAAATACGTCAAGTTTATATTGACCAAATTTTGACCGTATCACCCTTTAATATCACAGTAAAATTTATGTTGCTATCATAGATGGTAACCGACTAACGCCGTAGTTGGCGTTAGCATTAATCGTTGTGTATCTAATTTAATTAAAAAGATAATTAAAAATTGGATTGAAGTTAACTAAATAACTAATTGAATGAATTAAAAAATATAATTTTAGCAATCAAATTGAACCAATTACAAAATTAATTGAAACTTTCAAATCAAATCTATGAAGTTTTTAATCAAATATTTTTATGCCCAATTAATACTGTGATTGATACTATCATTTTCGTGATTGACGACATTTCAATTAAAAAATTAATTGAATCAATTTTGTAATTGAAACATATTTGTGTATGTATATCCGTGATAGCTAGGTTAGGTTAGGTTAGGTTATGTGGCAGCCCGATGTATCAAGCTCACTTAGACTATTCAGTCCATTGTGATACCACAGTGGTGAACTTCTCTCTTATCACTGAGTGCTGCCCGATTCCATGTTAAGCTCAATGACAAGGGACCTCCATTTTATAGCCGAGTCCGAACGGCGTTCCACATTGCAGTGAAACCACTTCGAGAAGCTTTGAAACCCTCAGAAATGTCAACAGCATTACTGAGGTGGGATAATCCACCGCTGAAAAACTTTTTGGTGTTCGGTCGTAGCAGGATTCGAACCCACGACCTTGTGTATGCAAGGCGGGCATGCTAACCATTGCACCACGGTGGCTCCCATCCGTGATAGCTAAGATTGAATTTAAAAGTATGTCGATTAACTATGCCATTGGTTGCGTTCTCAGAAAGAAACGCCCATAGGATCGAAAAACTTCTTTTGTTTTCTTAAATTTGCATCTATGCATTCGTTTTCAAACTTACCCGGGCACATTCTAGGTCCATCACCAAAAGGTAAAAATACGCCCAAGCTTTTATATTTTTGAATGCCACCAAGCTCATTGTCGAACCGTTCCGGCCAGTATTCTTCAGGGTTTTCGTAATAGTAAGGATCACGATGCAAGGAGTATGCAGATATATAAATCACGTCACCAGGTACCAACTTCACTTTAGTATTATTTCTATAATTATCCAAAATTACGTGGTCTGTGCAGAGTTTAAAAAGAGTTGCCAACGGAGGAAAGATGCGCAAAGTTTCCTGAATACATTGATCTAAATATGTGTGAGACATCAGTTCTTCGTAGGATGAGATATTCTGAGTATCATTTTTCAAAATATCCCTTAGTTTAGTCTGCACTCTTTGATTTCTTGCTAACTGAAATATTTAAAAAGTGTTTAATAGTTGTAAGCAATGTAATATAATAAATGTGGGTACTAAGTTATCAAGTTAATTATTAAAGAAAAGTAACCCTGAAAATATGTCTGGTTTAACGCGATGATGCGAACTTAATACCGGCCTTTAGATATGGCTCTCACAGAGTCGTACGCAGGAAATCAAAGAAAAAAATTTACCCAAGAGTAAAATGCAAAACAACCTACCATCAACAAGCAATGGGCCATAACTATTGCGGTCGTCTCGAAGCCATCAATCAGCACAGTGGTTGTGTGTCCCGCAATTTGTACATCATTTAAATTCTTTTTCTGCTTCAGCTGCGCTAATTGATTGATAACGGTACTGTCTCCTTGTCGCCCGCCTTTAGCATAACTTGGCATAACATATTTTGCCATTTTTTTAAAAAATTCTTCAGATATGGCTGGAAAAAATCTTACCGGATACACTCTTCTCAACCAAGGCCATGCAGCTGTTCGGCTATAGTAATGTACACAACGTAAGGCTTGGTTCAACATTGTTTCTGCCATGTGCAGTATTTGTGGTCGCTTTAGTTTATCATCAAACGTGTTCTCTTCTATTCCCCAAATAAATTTCGTTATAGCATCACATGTAAATCGATTTGATAGCTGAAAGTAATTCAATTATACTAAGATTTTATCCCAGAAATCGTTACTTTCCTATTACTTGCAAATTTTTTATAACAAGTTCATCACTTTTAAGGAAAAATTAATTAATTGGTATACTATAGCCCTATTTGTTAATGTCTTGTCTAACGTATGAGAGATTGAATTCGCCGAAGTATTCGTAAAACATCTTGTATTGGTTTAAAAGTGGGATCAGGTGCGAAGCACGCTTTAGGCTCTAGGAATTTAAATGGGAAACAATTTAAAATAACCTTTTTTTCTTTTTGTGATATATCCAAATTATAAAAAGAAAAAAAGCGAAATCTCCAGGACACTAGATGAATAAATAAATAGTTCAGAATTTCTTAAAATTTGTAAATTTTATCATAAATTTGCCCATCGTATGGCGTTAAAGACCATTTTCAGTTTTAACTCCAATTTTTTTTATCTAATAAAATATTTTATTATTCTGTTTTATGATATCGGCATTTGTAACACAGTTTAGTTAAAATATTTTAAACTTACATCCTTTGCATCCCATACAGTATTGGATTCTCTGGATTTAATATAATCAATCATCTTAATTGCAGAAATTTTCATCGCATCGTAGTGGTAACGAATCTGTAAGGAAATTGTCGATAGATCACATTTTTATTTGAAAAATGGTATTATGTCCGGTCCTTAAATTAAAATTGTATGTTTTATTAAATTTTTGCAAAATTTGCCGAAATCTGGATGAGCCGTCGTATTGATAGCGAGACATTAATTAGTAACCACGAAATCAAGATAGCTTTCGGGACCAAATCCTATTCACTGAAAATCGAATACCCAAAACTCAGGTACACCATATTAATTTCATGACCTTCCTACGGCGTCCAGAATATAAACCCTATTTAAAAAAAAAAGCAAAGCATGGGGAGACCCCTCTTCCCACCCAAATGTCAAAAATAGGGTATCCCATGTTAATTTCATAACCTCCCCCAAGTTCTCTGTAAATTTCAAGTAAATTCACTGTATGTACTTAAGGAGAAGCGGATGCTTCCCAGTTGCCTTTTATTTTCCCCCCGACAAAATATTAAAAAATCAGGTACCTCATATAAATTTTTCCCCCGCAAAACATGTTGCATCAACTCAGTAAATGTGGGCTTACATTATGGGATTTTGTGGGATTTTTATGCTTAGTGGCTACCCTTTGTTTTTAGCACTTTTGACATTGTCATTCTCAGCTATCGATCTCCACGATAAGAGTAAAAAGTAGTTTGACCAGACGATCACTTCCTTTCTTTTTCGTGATCATCGTTCTTGAAATAAGACGTAAAATATTCCTAAAATTCTTTTCAATCCGGAAAAATTATAAAGTTAGCCCAGCTTGATTTGAAATTTATTTAAAATTTTTGTGCGTGCAAATAATTATTGGAAGGTGATACGTTGTTCTGGACGTTTAAAAATATTTATTGGTTTTTCATAAGCCCGTTTATTGTCTCCAGATTACACCAATTGGAAATACATTCTGGTGTGTACTCCAATTGGGGTACAAAAGCGGTGGAGTCTGTATCTTCTCCAACTGAACAATTTCCCATTCAAACAATTGGCCAATTTTTCAAAATTTCATTCGAGAAAAATCTCTGGAATGTGGCTGAGGCACGGCAATTTGCAGCTGAGACTCCTTTTATTTATGGAAGAATTTTTGCTTTGGGTCCAATATGCACAGAAACTAGAAAAAGTGGATTCAATTAACAAAAAAATGTCGTCTGAATAATTTGTATAAAAACGAACAAAAAACAAGTGTACACGGCCGTAAGTTCGGCCAGGCCGAATCTTATGTACCCTCCACCATGGATTGCGTAGAAACTTCTACGAAAGACTATCATCCACAATCGTAATACTTGGGTTGTGGTATCTTAAAACTTCTTAACATCGTTTTCTAAATTGTGATTTACTCCGTACGTGGTAGAGAGCCAGAATTGAAATATGGGGGTCCCTTATATGGGGGCTATACACAAATATGAACTTGATGTGGACCAATTTTTGTGTGATTAGAAATCGATTTATCTGAGGGCCATATATAACTATAGACCGATATGGACCTAGTTAGGCATGGTTGTTAACGACTAGCACAATGTACCAAATTTCAACTCACTGGGATGAAATTTGCTCCTCCAAGAGGCTCCAAAACCAAATCTCGGAATCGGTTTATATGGGGCTATATATGATTATGGACTGATATGGACCACTTTTGGCATGGTTGTTAAATATCATATACTACCACCACGTACCAAATTTCAACCAGATCGGATGAATTTTGCTTCTCCAAAAGGCACCGGAGGTCAAATCTGGGGATCGGTTTATATGGGAGCTATATATAATTATGGGCTGATAGGAACCAATTCCTGCATGGTTGTTGGGTACCATTTACTAACATCACGTACCAAATTTCAACCGAATGGGAAGAATTTTGCTCTTCCAAGGGGCTCTGGAGGTCAAATCTGGGGATCGGTTTATATGGGGCCTATATATAATTATGGACCGATTTCGACCAATTTTTACATGAGAGTTTGAGGCCATATGTTAACACCACGTACCAAATTTCAACTGAATCAGATGAATTTTGGTCTTCCAAGAGGCTCCGGAGGTAAAATCTGGTGAACGGTTTATATGGGGGCTATATATAATTATAGACCGATGTGGACCAATTTTTGCATGATTGTTAGAGACCATATACTAATACCATGTACCAAATTTCAGCCGGATCGGATGAAATGGGGGCTATATATAATTATGGACCGATGTGGACCAATTTATGCATGATTGTTAGAGACCATATACTAACACCATGTACCAAATTTCAGCCGGATCGGATGTACCAAATTTCAGCCGGATCGGATGAAATGGGGGCTATATATAATTATGGACCGATGTGGACCAATTTATGCATGATTGTTAGAGACCATATACTAACACCATGTACCAAATTTCAGCCGGATCGGATGAAATTTGCTTCTCTTAGGGGCCTCGCAAACCAAATCGGGGGATCGGTTTATATGGGGGCTATATATAATTATGGACCGATGTGGACCAACTTTTGCATGGTTATTAGAGACCATATACTAACACCATGTACCAAATTTCAGCCGGATCGGGTGGAATTTGCTTCTCTTAGAGGCTCCGCAAGCCAAATCGGGGGATCGGTTTATATGGAGGCTATATATAATTATGGACCGATGTGGACCAATTTTTTCATGGTTGTTAGAGACCATATACCAACACCATGCACCAAATTTCAGCCGGATCGGATGAAATATGCTTCTGTTAGAGGCTCCACAAGCCAACTCTGAAGGTCCCTTTATATGGGGGCTATACGTAAAAGTGGACCGATATGACCCATTTTCAATACCATCCGACCTACATCGATAACAACGACTTGTGCCAAGTTTCAAGTCGATAGCTTGTTTCGTTCGGAAGTTAGCGTGATTTCAACAGACGGACGGACGGACGGACATGCTTAGATCGACTCAGAATTTCACCACGAACCAGAATATATATACTTTATGGGGTCTTAGAGCAATATTTCGATGTGTTACAAACGGAATGACAAAGTTAATATACCCCCCATCCTATGGTGGAGGGTATAAAAAGGAAAATTCATCACACGGCCTGCAATGTGCTCAAAGTAATCTGCACAGAAACCTCTTCTTAATTTCTTGGACGATTAAAGAATTTCATCGGATAGCTTGCAATGTGCTCTTTTAAACTCGAGAGAATATCATAATTCAACAGCTTTTGTAATGGAAACCTCATCCTAGAATTATCCAACATCAATTTTGTAAACTGGCATCAACGACCACTGTTCTAAGTGTACCCTTTGATAAGTCGACACAATTAGTTCCAGCTTAATGCAAGTAAAATTATTTAAACCATATATTTAAACCATTTTTGTCCAGCAGCAGAGTAACACCGTGGGAAGGCCTTCTACATGGATTCATAAAGCTGGTGAGTTTTTGTAAAAAATTGTTAAATTTCGATTTCGAAATATTTTGCCAAATTTTGCTTGCATTGGGTTATAGTTTTTTTTTCGAGTGTAAAATACTATACATAATGAAAATACTATACATAATGGAATGTGTTATACGATGCTCAAGCAAAGCTAATATTGATCTCTGCTAGAATGCACTTCATTGCAAAGACAATAAACTCTAGGAAGATAGGAAATTGGCTACTGAGGAGATCAAACCATTTACCGTGTTAGTTTCATACTCGAACCAAACGCGTATACGACAAGTATTGACATATCATTAAAATGCAAATAAAAATAAATTAAGTGCACGAAATAAATTTCCATAAAGGGGAAAATGTAATTTTTTTATTGTATCCTAAAATGTAACAATGTTTCATTAAGAAAATTAAGTTTTTCATTTAAAAAATAAAAACGAAAAATAAATAAAAAAAATTACAAACATGTATGGAACTAAAATGGTAAATGCAACATTTGGTATGACGCAAGCCAATTTCCTATCTTCCTCAAGTTTATTGTCTTTGCTTCATTGATCATTGTTTGTTGTTAGTTTTTTTTTTCTTTTCATCATTTGTTAAAGAGAGCAAATCATTAAATTCAAAATTTGTATTGAGAAACATACTTATGCATAGTAAAAACAAAAGAAAAAACAATCTATAGTAAAGGGTACCTAAATTGGATTTACGATTTTTTTATACTTAACATAAAATGTTTCATTTGTTATATGAATAATTTTTATTTCAGTCAGAATTAAACTTTTTGTACTTATATATTTTCATGCTAAGTATCGTATAGACATATCTTTTTATTAATGACTGTCGATCTTATCACTCATAGTCAAGTCAGCGTTTTAATATTCAAAAATACGTGTTAATAAATGTTTAATCTTCAAAAGAAAATGAGATTTTAATGAATAATCTCTGAAAATGGAAATGGAAAAATAGGAAGAATATGGTGTTTTCTTTAAGGAATGTGAGGCATTAAAAATGGAATAGAGGGTATTACATTTAGGGGTCCTGGATAATATATTTAATTGTCTCCAGGACAATGGTAGGTGTGGGTTGTGAGACGCTTCCCTTATTTTTTTTTAATTTCACCTGGTGGTAAATATCCTCCTATCCGGTTAGGTTTTTAATTTTCATTATTAATCTGGATTTTTGATTTTGTTTTTACTTTTCTGGCCCAAGTAAAGTTAATTTCAGTACAAAACAAATATATACGGCCGAATCTTATGTACCCTCCACTATGGATTGCGTAGAAACTTCTACGAAAGACTGTCAACCACAATCGAATTACTTGGGTTGTGGTAATACTTAACATCGTCTTCTAAATTGTAAGTTAGTCCATACGTGGTATATATTGGACACAAAAGGTATATATAAGTAAGTCTACAAATAATTACGAACCGATATGGACTTTTGCGCGTTAATTAAAGAGCCAGAATTGAAATATGGGAGTCGGTTTACATGGAAGCTATATACAATTATGAACCGATATGGACCAATTTTTGTGTGATTGGGCATCGATTTATCTGAGGCATATATATAACTATTGACCTATATTTATATATAACTATTGCATGGTTGTTAGTGTCCATATAGTTACACGAAACACAAAACTTCAACTGAATCGGGTGAAATGTGCAGACGGACGGACGGACAGACATGCTTCGATCGACTCAGAATTTCACCACGACCCAGAATATATATACTTTATGGGGTCCTAGAGCATTATTTCGATGTGTTACAAAAGGAATGACAAAGTTAATATACCCCCTCCTATGGTTCAGGGTATAAAAAGGGAATCTAATGTAATGTGAAATTGAGTTTGAGGAAATAAGGACACGAATCCCCCCACCCGCAGTCCTATATTGTCCTTAGACGTAAAGATGTTGCCATAAAAAAGAAAAAAAATTTTGCATCAAGGGCTCAAACCGAGTCTTGTACATTACATAATTTGGCGCCCAAAACGTGGGGCCCGAAGGACGCTGTCACAAAGGCTCTAAATTAGATTTGTTTGCAGTTTAGACTTCATTATATTTGCAAAATTTTAAATATTTTTAGTTTTGGGATTACTAGTTTTGGGATTACTTCAACTGCATCGGGTGAAATGTGCAGACGGACGGACGGACAGACATGCTTCGATCGACTCAGAATTTCACCACGACCCAGAATATATATACTTTATGGGGTCCTAGAGCATTATTTCGATGTGTTACAAAAGGAATGACAAAGTTAATATACCCCCTCCTATGGTTCAGGGTATAAAAAGGGAATCTAAAATAATAATTAATGTAATGTGAAATTGAGTTTGAGGAAATAAGGACACGAATCCCCCCACCCGCAGTCCTATATTGTCCTTAGACGTAAAGATGTTGCCATAAAAAAGAAAAAAAATTTTGCATCAAGGGCTCAAACCGAGTCTTGTACATTACATAATTTGGCGCCCAAAATGTGGGGCCCGAAGGACGCTGTCACAAAGGCTCTAAATTAGATTTGTTTGCAGTTTAGACTTCATTATATTTGCAAAATTTTAAATATTTTTAGTTTTGGGATTACTAGTTTTTGGAATAGTTTTCGGTAGTTTTCAGGACATTTAGTATTTTGATAATTAGTACGAAATAACTAACCGTTTATTTACTGATAGCCCTTTTCAAATTCAGTAATGTCGGGATTGACTATTATTAAAATTTTGTATGTTTCTAACAGTTTTTTGAAATTTCAAGTAATTAGAACTTAGGTATCAGTACCTTGGAAAAATTTTAGATATCGGTAAACATGTTGTTCGCCTTTTACTGACCGTTTTTCTAAGGATGAGTTTTTTTTACAGTGAGATCTCAATTCTGGTTTGATCTAATAAGTAGAATTTGAAAAAAAAGTTAGTTACTCCATAGCCAAGATTTTGATATCCTATATTTATCGTCCTTTTGGTGAAATGTAATTCCATTTATTTTATGTACCTTACATCTCCTGAAAAGAAAACACAATTTTATGATTGAATTTACTATCCATTTAACTAATCGAATTATTTGTAAATAGTGTAAAATATTTTTACAGTATTCGAAACTTGAAAATAATTGAGGTGATTTTTCTGTTCGTTTGGAAATAATTATTCGATTTGAAAATATTGCAAATTACACATAAGTCGATACCAGCGCGTAGTTCCGTAGCATTTAATTCATACTGGAGGTATCATAAAAAGACCTCCACAATTAATTGGAATGAATTCTATGAGGCAATTCGTGGCCAATATAAAGAATTCAGGGCAATATTTTAACTCAAAGAGGAGATACGTAATCGCAAGCAGAGACCAAATGAATCTTTTGATTCTTTCTTTGATTCAGTTTATGCTATAAATAGATAGATTACCCACACCTATACCCGAGGATGAGCTTATTGAGATCCTTGCGCGTAATTTGAGGCCTGAAATTAGAGAGGACCTTATATATATTAGGATTAATTCTATCTGTCATCTGCGTCAATTAGTGCAGGCAAGGGAGAACTTTTTAAGCGATGAGTATGTGAGGAAAACTTAGGAATTCGTCATGCTACATATAATGCTCAAATTATTAGAAGGCAGGTGGCAGAAATCGCCATGGACCGGGAGTTTGACGACAATGAGGAATTTATGTCCAATGTAGACGCCATCAGCAAATCCAATTTTGCTTCGAAGTGTTGGAATTGCGCTAGTACAGGTCATGTTTGGCAAGATTGTGTCCAATATAGGACAATATTTTGCTACGGCTGTGGATCGAAAGGGATTTATAAGCCAAACTGTAATGACTGTAAGTTAAAGAAGATTAACCATCCAAAAAACTTCAAGCCTGTGGGTCCTCACCAGGACTAGAGTCCAACGTGAACCCACATTGTAATTCAAACCCCACTATTACAAATTCAATTGCAATTTTAATTACCCTATTTTGACGACAACGAATTTAATTTAAATACGGGATCTATCGGGTGTACTCATTAACGACCTGTTAATGAGTACACCCGATTCGGGGGTAATTCATCTGATGTCCTGTTTCCAAGGTTACCGTATCATAAACGTTATGAACTTTATTTGAAAAGGAGAAATGAAATTTTTAATGCTTCTTCATTATCAGAAATGTCGAAAAGGAAACCTAAACGGTCAACCGTACGACTTCGTAGGTACTATAAAAACAGGAAAATATATATTTTTTTATTTCTATGATTGTATCCAACCCTTCAGATATGCGATATTATGCGAATTGACGGGAAAGGATTTTTCAAAATACTCCAATTTTTTTAGATGCAGATCGCATATTAAAACTACAGATGGAATTAAGCAAAAGGTTTTGGGTTGGCTTGATGTGACCGTTACATTCAAAGGTAAATCTGGTCGACTTAAAGTTTTTTGTAGTTGTATTAAATGAGCCAACAATCAATATTTCGCGAGATGATCAATTGCAATTGCTTCGGTAAGATTTTCGTTGCGTTCGAAAAGAAGTATTCCGACGGAATTTTGCCCAGAGCAGTTTTGAACAGGACTTCAATGCAAAACTGACCCCAGTTTTTATTAAGGCGAAAGTCCGCGAGAAACTGGGGAATCATTATTACCTGCTAGAAGACATGGAGGGCCCTTGATGCAAAAAAAATTTGCATCAAGGACTCAAACCGAGTCCTGTACATTACATACAAGCAAACAAACATACTTTGAATTTTAAATATATACATATATAGATTATTATATTATACTACCTTATTCTTTGTAAGAAACTGAACAAGTTCAGATCGTTTTTCCTTCCAAAACTCTCCCACAGAAACAAACGGACTTGTAAACCTTAACTGTTCTTCTTGCGGCGAACTCTAAATTGAAAAAAAAAAAATAATAATAATAAACTTAATTATGTAAAGTCAAAGGCTTTTAATTCATTAATAACCCATTGTGAAGATTCATTGTCATGGAAAGAGGCAAATTTAATTTTAAGAACTTGTGTTGCCGTGTCCGGATCCAAAATAAATAGTTTGGGGCTACGTCCAGAAAAAACACCAACACAACTCTGGTTTTCTTTATATTTCCTGAAATGTGTAAATTTTGCAACGTATGAATTAAAATTTATTTTCCAAAAATTCGACCCAATGCCCTTTTTTAATTTTGTGTATCATTCTAATAATAATAAATACATATAATAAAAAATACAAATTAGTCTTAAAAACTTACATATATATCTCGTGGAGTTCTTCCACCAAGTTGCACTGGCCATGGTATGTCTTAGGAAATGTGCCCCGTAGTATTTGCGGTTTCGGTCCCTTAATATAACGTATGTTCCAATATTCAAAGTTCCATTTTAAATATAAATAAGTTGCAGTCAATAGAGCTAACAAAAGTAAAGCAAGAGACAAAAATTCTAGCATATTGATACGACGGATGGTAATTTCATTCTACACTGAATAGAAGTATGCGACGAATGAATAGGCGACATCAATCCAGATAATGTGAAACGCTGTGCTGATAACGTTTATAGTTCATGACACCAAAAACTGGAAGAAAACCCGGCCTCTTAATATCTGTCGCAAATCCATTGCTCCGAATGGTTGTCGCAGCCAATTTGTTCTCAATGTACATACTGTAGTTAAGTTAGTTAAATTTTATAGTTGTTACACGCTCAAAAAATCGGTTCTGTAACATATGCCCCAAACACATTTTGCAAGTATACAGTAGAATTCGGTTATAGCGACCGCCAAGGGACCGAAATTATACGTCGTTATAACCGAACGTCGTTGTTTCTAAATAAGTGTACACAATATTTTTAAGTTTTTTTTTTTGTATCATGTATATTCATATTTATTGAGATTGGAAATAGTTTAGAATCGTGGTTTGTTTTCTATTTACAAGAATTTCTTTTAATAATTTACTTTCAATAATTTCAACGGAACTATATAAACTCTCTGATAAATCAGAACCCCCAAATCGTAAATACTATTTTAAAGTGTGCACCGCACTCAAGGTTTCTGTCCTAGTTGGAATTTTGATTGGCTGATCTTCGTCATCTGGTTCATTATCGCTGTGAGTTTCATCATTTTCTTTTTTGTTCTCCACTATTTCTCTCAATGAAGGATGTCACGACGTTGTCATCGACATTTACGAAATCATCTCAGTCCTGGTTTGAACTCGAACTCATCCCAAACTTGTTTCAATATTTCTTCTTTGTCATTTGCACCTCTATTTGGGATAGTCGAAAACAACTTCTGTGATTCCCCGCAGTATATGTTTCTTTATTTAGTGTTGGCTGACGACAAAAAATGGAATGAAAAAATAAAAATTTGTACACAGAACTTACATCGTCGTTATAACCGAATGTCCAAAATTAATGAAATTTTCTGTGTGTATACAGCGCACTCGCGGTAACGCTTTATTTTAAAGACGGTTACTTCCATTCTTTTGCATCCAAACATACTATATTTGCAAAAATGTTATGTCCCAAAAATGTTATGTCATTTTTATTTATACTACATAATTTAGTTTTAAGAGTTTTTTATTTTTTATTGGAGTAGTAATGCTATGACTCTCTTGTAACGTTTTTAGGGTCTTACAGACTTTATTACATATATGTTGAAATAAAAATAAATAAATAAATACGTCTTTTTCGTCCGTGTACAACTACTGCTGCTAAAAATGTCTGAATTTGATTGTAAGATGATATAGTGAAACTTATAAGCCAATTCAATAAAATTGTGAAGTATGGTTATTTTAAAAATTAGTGTTTCATATACCGGTCAATTAAATACGCCTCAAAATAAAATGTAACAATTGTTGTCGGAATATTAACGTATTAATGAGTTTTGGTTGGAAGACAGGAAGAGGAAATTGAGCAAAATGAATATCGGGACATATGGCTTTGAATATAAGGGCGAACGTGACGAACCGTGACCAATGTGTCGAACAGAAGTTTACATGGCTTTAATAAATCTAAAACAATTAATGAAATACTCCAAAAGCACGATGATTTTTGTATCTTGAATTTTAAGATAAAAAGAAGAAAATTTATTTATACGCTCTTCTTAAATCTCTTAACTTAAAAAGCAAACTATAATATATATAAAACATACCTAATTTACTAACCATTATCAATTACCTCATATACTATATTGATTATTCATAAGCCGATAGGTGTAGTTGCTAATGTTTAAATCTTTTTTCATTTATTGCAATTTTAATATAATATAAAAAATATATGGAAATAAATAAAACTATGTATTCGAGAGTGGGGTACATTTTTCAAGACTGTATTTTGTTCCACATTACGGTGTGTGTGTGTTAATATTGTACTATTACATACAAAAATATTTTGAATTTTTTTATTTGATTTATTCCAGCACGGGCTTATCGCTAATATAAAATCCTTACCGAGTTTTAATCGAATACTTTCATTTCGTTAAAGTGTTGCAGGGTATACCGGTACATATCCTTCACCTTCTGTTGGGAAAGTATCTGTTTAAACTTCTTTTTTGCAAATTCATGATTCGCAAAGTTATCAAATGTACTATCATCGGCGATACTCTTATCGATGCTGATAATAGGATAAATCGTGTGATTCGCGAAGAAGCCAAAAGGTTCTCGATTTTTGACTTCAGACAGCACTTTCTCAAAGGAGGGTATGTTTCGATACTTTAGCTGTATTAAATTCTCTTTCAGTTCATCGTAATAGAATCGCAAAAACACATCCCTTTTTAATTTTAAAAGATTAACTGGAAGACTTGTGTACAAAAAGTAGTTCAGGTCGATCCCAGGACTTCCCCATATGCTCATTTGATAGTCAACAAACGCCAAGTCTAAAGGTCTCATATCTGCGTCGTATTTAAACAGAAAGTTATTGACCCATAAATCACCATGGTTAAGGACACGAAACTCTCCAGGTACCGGTTTCTGCATTTGAAGCAAACGTTCACGTAGGTTAACAATGTAGTTTTGCAATTTCTCAGCAATATTCTCATAACCACTCCAAGTTCTGGCCAATTCGATTAAAGCCTCGCAACTGTTTCTGATGAGTCCATAAAAAGTACTACTGTCCCTTTGAATTGCGCCCTCCACCAGAATTCCAGAGGCGAAACATTTTAACAGATTCGGATCCTAAAAAAGTTCTTGTACAAAATTGTCCTCATCTATATGGAGCTTCTACACATTTACCTTTTCCATTACAACAACCGATGCGCTGTGGAACTGTGCCAACTTTTTCAATAGCACCTTCGCGTGTATTTCGTCCAACCCTAGTTCTCTGGAGCTTAGGGAGTACCCTAAGGCATTTAAGTCCTCGAAAACTAGAGTATTAACTGGCGTCTTCATGCAGTGAAATATTCTGTAAATATACTTTATTTAGCTACTTTTTATTTTACTTCTTGTTGGCGTATATTTGTACCTTGCTCCAAACCGATATTTCATGGAAGAGCAGTTTTCCATCACCGGCAATACGCTACTATAAAATACCTTTTCCTTTAGATATACTTTCATATCATTCAAAAAATCAATTGATTTTGAGATTGGGGTACTCTTTATTATAAAAGACAGATGAGATAGGCTGCTTTCGGCCAATTTGGCATTCATGCTAAAGGATATTTCCACACGGTATATAAAGCTGCAATAATTATCGCCAACTTTACTCCCCATTTTAATAACAATTTTTTTAATGCGAGCGCATGTATCCTGTACAGCGTTTTCCACAATCTCCTCGAAGAAATCGTATGTAAAGTGTTTTGGTATTTCGACAATTGACTTATCATACACAATCTCCATTGCGATATATTTGAAATATCCATTACATTTCCTTCTTATATATTGCATAGAGTGTAGTCTCCTTCCGCTAAATTCTATTGTTAACAATCTATATACATATGTGCATGCTTCAGATAACTATAATCCAAACTTTTAAACCGTAATTGGTAACTATACCTGAGGTTGTGAATAACATTAGCGTGTTTTCCATAATTTACCCTTTTGTTTGAACACTTTTCGATAATTGACAACTGTTTTGTAATAATTTATCATAACACTGAACCTAGTCAAACTCCTCTGTCATTAACAACACAAAAGAAAATTATAATCAAACCCTTTCTACGAAATAATGCGAAAAAAGTCAATTGAAAAAAATCCATGGTCAATTGAAAAAATAAAAAAATTAGACAAATAACTAAATTTACTCCAAATTATTTATAATAATTGGTAAGTCAGAATAAATAATAAAATAAAACTTCAAGGAAGACTATTTATCTATTTGCAGAAAACTAAAATATTCACAGAAAAAAGAGTAGCTCGTAATTTATGGCAAATTTTGAAATTGAAGTTCAATTTAGTAAGGCGCATTTCTACCCAGGTAGTTCAAATTTCAAAAATTTTATGAAAATCTCGTAATAATTGTTATTTTTAACTCTTTTGCTGTTCACGCGACTCTTTAAAATCAGTTAAAAATTTTACTTAAAGCGGTGTACTCCGATATAGTTTGAAATTATTGAAAGATTGGTCACTTTTTCATGCCAGTAACGAAATTTTTACTTACACGTATTACACATTTTGTTCATACCAAAAGGTAGTAAACGGTAGTAAAAATGACCATGATATGGCCCTTAAAATAGTTTTACCGTCAGAAAGTTCATTTTTTTACTATTGTGTACGAAATTTGTATCTTTGCTACTAGCAAAGACACACTTAGCCCAGCCCTCCTCTTCTCTATGGATGTGAATGTCACGCGAACGGGAGAGAATTCCAAATTCTAGCAAAGGACACTATGTACGATCTTTCGAATGTAGAACAGGAAATCTGAGGTATGTTAATCTGTGGGTAGTAAAAATGACCATGATATGGCCTTTAAAATAGTTTTACCGTCAGAAAGTTCATTTTTTACTACTGTGCACGAAATTTGTATCTTTGCTACTAGCAAAGACACACTTAGCCCAGCCCTCCTCTTCTCTATGGATGTGAATGTCACGCGAACGGGAGAGAATTCCAAATTCTAGCAACGGACACTATGTACGATCTTTCGAATGTAGAACAGGAAATCTGAGGTATGTTAATCTGTGGGTTCCTTACAGAATGACAGAAAATAAATTTCGAGAGTAAATCTGCGGGTAACGATGTGAATACCCTTATAGAAAAAAATCAATTTCCGCAATGAAACATACTGGTCAAAATTACATCCAAGGAATTCTCATAGTCACTGACATGATCAAACCTACGAAGTCCGTATACAAAACGCACTATTCTATTAACGATGAGCCTGATCCTGTCTCTTTTATAGTGTTAAGTGCATGGTACCAATTCAAGGCTGTAGTTCACCTGAGTCATTAGGAACGCAAAACCCACCATACGTCTCACCGGAAGAGGCAAATTCAGCCCACAACAGTGCAATTTCCTAAGCCCCAGACCTTTCATAAGAAACAACTATTTAGACGTTTTCATATACAATCAAATCGAAATCAAAAAATGCCAGAAGGCTAATAAGGTATTTACATATCTTCATATAGAATCATTTTACCTTGCACGAAGAGAATCGGTCCACTAGTTTAAGAATGTATAGCCAAGATTTTAGTTCTATAACTGCAATTTTATGGTACGGTATGCAATTATTTACCAAGCAACTTTTTGATATAGCTAGACAAGTATTGTACTTAAATAGTTTAAAAGATTAAATTTTGGTCAACATCTAGTGATATTTCATCTTATGTCTTTTTTACCAATTAGTCATGATATGACATATCCCATAGCTAAGTCTGAAGACACATATTTTAAATGTATACGTAATAAATCCATCGCACGGTCAAGTATTAAATAACAAAAAGAAATTTTACAAAAAGATATACAAACATTTATTTTTAATTGCAATATAGAATATTTTAAAAATTATAAGGCATATCATTGTCAACAAATGGAAAATATTCCCAAACCAGAAGAAGTATGTACTTGCAATGTTTTTTCTGTACAAAAATACATATGTTAGTTAGTGTATATATAGTATAGCAGTAGTGACAAACTTGATCAAGATAAATTTAAAAAGTAAGTATAAATTTAAATAAAATAGGCTATAAATTTGTCTAGCTCCAAACATCAGCGGAATAACGTTTCTGTGCTTCCATTTTCTTAATATATTGCGCAGCATCCGCCTCACTCATATTGCCTTTGGTTGATAAAATTTTAACTAGAATATTTCTAACGTCCACAGCCATATTTTTAGCGTCCCTGAAAAGGATATCAAAAATTAGTATAAACCATTTGTTGCAATTAAAACAATGTAATGTACCCGCATATGTAAAAATGTCCTTTTTGTTCACCAATTATCTTCCACACCAAATCTGCATCTTTTTCAATAAGATGAGTGACGTACATTTTTTCTTGTTGATCTCGCGAGAAAGCAGTTTTTAAAGTTAAAGTTCCGTTCGCCTCAAATTTCTCCAACTCCTCTCTATATATAAAGTCTTCACTCTTTTTGCGACATCCAAAATATAGAATAGTTTCGCCCACAGATTTACCCTCGTCTCGCAAATATTGTCTCTCTTGTATGAAACCTCTAAAGGGTGCTAAACCAGTTCCTGGACCCACCATTATAACTGGAGTTTCCGATTTCGTGGGCAATCTGAATTGGGATTTCCGTATAAAAACTGGCACTTTCACTTCACCCAATGATGGATCTTTTGCTTTCATATATGTGGTTGCTACACCTTTGTTAATGCGGCCAGTTGGGGTTTCATATTGAACTAAAACTGCAGTAATGTGCACATTTGTTGGGTAGAGCTAAAATTAGCAAAAGAAATATATTTAATATTGTAATATTTTTATAAACGTTTGTATTACTGAATTTCTTCAATAATATAAATATATGTATTAAAACAGAAAAGGCTATACACACCTTGGAAGATGATGATATGGAATAATATCTCGGTTGAAGACGAGGTAGCAATTCGCATAAATGATCAATTGGAGGTCTGCATGATTTAATATCTTCTAAGATGTGCACAATGTTTCTCGATGAATTCTGAATCCAGTTTTGATATTTCTCTTTGCCTTCAGGGGTAATCGAAGCCATGCTGCGCAAAAATTCTTTCTCTTTTTCTTCCGTACAATATTCTGCCAATTCTTTCAATATGTGTGTCCTTGGAATGGCAGTTATTTCTAAGTAATGTGTTAACGCAGTACGGTAAGTAGTTGGGCAGGGGAATGGATGTTTTTTGCTACTATCTGTATCAGTATTAATCAGCGAAAATACAGTGTCTAAATTGGCATTGCATAATTTGCCAAGTTTTTCGACCAAATCTCTATCGTTTATCGGGTACATGGCAATATGATCGCCAGCATCATAACGCATTTTTGACCCTTCTATATTTAACTCAATATGCATGCATGACCGGCCCCCGCCTCTATGCAATTCCCGATTAACCATTACAGAAGCCAAAAATGGATTTTTTGCATCGAACGGAGGTCTTTGATTTTGCATTGAGTGTAATCTAGCAATTTCACCAGTATAGATACGATCTGGTTGTACATCAGTTTGTCCCAATAATCTAAATTGACGCATGAGCACTTCTTCGCCACCACCTTCGATTCCAAAGAAATCACACACGGAGGGCCAAAACCGATCTTTCCACGTGATAAAGTCATCTTCAATGCTAAAATAGTCGAATTTGTTACTCTAATCTTATGTAAAATATTCTTACAATTAAATACGTTGCAACTAAAAAATGTTTGTTGTTAATGCTTTACAGGTCTATAATCAGTATACTTCTACTTCAGTATACTAATACTTCACACTTCCAAAATCCACTTTAATTAGATTTAAACTGTCATTTGCTTTAGCTATTATTGAAAAGAGATTTCAAATCTACATTTAGTAGCGTTTTTTCTTCTGTTAAATTTCGAATTGCTTTAGTTTAGTTTTCCATGGGTAATAAAGTTACACAATTTTCACAATCAACCCAATTTTCTATGGGTTGATTGTAAAAATTAATATACAAAAAATTATATACAAAACATATATCTAAATTTTTACACATGTACATCCGAGATGTTTGTGACAGTTAAATGTCCCGAATGGCTATACAACATGTTGATCTTATACTTATTATATAGACAGTTATTAATATTTTCCTTTATAGTTGCACTTACTTTGCATCATCATCCCCAAGTCCAAGCTCGAAAACTCTTGTTGCTCCCAATTCTTCTAGACGTTTGTCGACGTAGATTGCAACTTTATTATAGTGTTCGTAGGTTTTATTACCGAGACCAAATACCTACAAAGAGAAGAACGCGAATGTCATTTTAAATATTTATACCATATAACAATTGTATTCCTATTACAGTAGATAAATTGATATGAAATAATTGCAAGCGATTCTATTTTGGTAGCGAGCGCGAGCTGTACTTGATAAACTGTACTTAATTCCCATGCCAGCCCGGAAGCCTTGTACTGCAGTCATACACGCAAAGAAAAAATTGACTTTAAATTTTATATAAAGGTGTGTAATAAGTTTGGGTTCAGCCGCTAAAATCAAAACGAAATCTGCAAAAACAGATTAAAATCCCATCTTCGGTTTGCAAATTTTATTATAACTTGATGGGGAGTGATACAATGCAAAAATTGAAAATGTTTATGTTCGATTAAATGAATTTTTATAGAAAAGGAAACGTGAAAAATGACCAATTTAGCGCCAACTTCATACTGGCCTTAAAAGTGCACGCCTCATTCTATTTCTCTTCTACGGTAATAAAGAACTAAAACTTCCGGTTCATCCCAGTTCGTAATAACCACAGTATGTTAGAATTTCGCACCACACACCTAATTTAATATTGCAAAAATATACATAAAGACAATTATATTTTTATCAAGTCTTGTTACGAGAATCGTCTACTCGTCCACGTGGGGGTCCAGGTAGAAATGTGTAACGTTTTACACATTTCATACAGGTATACTACGTTTTCGAAAGCGCCAAATAATTGATCAATAATTGTCTAAAACCAAAACATGAAATGTATGTACATAACTTCTTGAAAATGATATTGACTTTTACTACGTTTTACACATTTCATACAGGTATATTACCACTCTCAGCAATCAGTTTGCATTTTCGTCCCAAAAATATTAATTGAAAAGATAAATTCAGTTTTGGAGCATCATCCCTTCTTGAAATGTCACAAGGCAGCTTTTTTTGAGAAAATTCTTCACCGATGTTGTCTTTATTACCTTCATATGCATTGAAAAAATGTTGGAACAAACGTAGCAAAACTATGTTCGGACAGACAAACATGAAGTTTGGAACATGTTTTCGACGCATCTCACCATTTCTTTATGGGAGAAATATGTCGAACTAGCACTAAGCTAACTAAACGGAACTAAAGGACAATTTATCCATAACGAATTCTAACTATACGTATATAAGATTTCAATCAAGTTAATGTTGCTTTACAAAAGCCTCTTACCGACGAGTCCAACAAAGGCAATACTAAAGCATCGTTACTTAATCCAGATCATCAATGCGCTAGTTCTCTGATATTAATTGTGAGAATTTAAGTGACGAAATTTTGTACAATGAATTCATATAATTACGCACCCCATGTGATACGGCATTCATACGGCATTTAAAAATGGCTGTATGTGTTACATAAACAAATGATCTCCTTGTTTGAATAATACCACACTTTACACAATTTAATGAATTCACGATGGAAAACATTTCGGGTTGCAATCATTTGTTTTTATATTTACACATTAACGACATACTTAAAATATTTATAATTGACTTCATATACGCTGCGAGGTGCTTTACGGCAAATCAGCCATTGTCAATTACCAATCATATGTTTTACGTCATCGACTCTGCAGTTGTCAAACAACACTAATGTACCGTACACACTTTTCGCTTGTTTACCAAATACATACATATGCAGAGGTCAAAATCAGTAATGCTATGGTCACACTGGGCAAATATTTGATAGAAATCAAAAAAGAATCCATCGCCACATCCAAACGAACAGACATTTTTCGTTCATATTGAATATCTAACATCGTTGTAGGATAAGTTTCCAAAAACCGTATCCAGATATTTGGAAAATGGTTTTGGAAAAATGTTTGACACTCATTTTGGTCAAATATTTGCCTAGTGTGACCATAGCCTAAGTGTTCAAATTAGATAATAATGTACTATTTTTATCGGCGGGTTGTTAAAGCTTTACTAAAGTATGTATCTCAGTCGGAATTTTAGTCCTCGTGCAGATAATGCGCTTTATCAGTTATCTATCAGTTATTCCGGACGGAATGTCGGTGTTTGTAAAGAATCGTACAGTGTGTCAGATCGATACGACTTGTCGGCGATGACTAAATAATCGGTAAATGTGTTATCGATCCCATAAACATTCAGCAGTATCGATTATGCCTTCGGACTTAACTTATAATGTGCACAATATATGGGATATGTTCGACACGAGCACTGTCGTCCGGAATAACTGATAGTCTGAAAGCGCATAACAGAGCTCTACCATTTATTCCATATAAAAGCAAAATGTAAGCAAACGACAACAACGCCTCACGGAGTTTTCGTTAACAAATAAAGCAATGCATTTCTTATGCGCCGTTCAGACCATAAGTTTTTCCGAACGGAATGTCTGTGTTTGAATCTTACAGTGTGGCCGAACGCTAAGAATTGTCCGAGGTTAGTAAAATGTCGATAAATTGATCCCATTAACAATGTGCTATAGATTATGTCTTCAAACTAAACTTATAGTGTGGCAAAAATCTGGGAGATGTTTGACACGAGCACAGTAGTCCGACGGCGCATTACTTATAGGAAAAAATGTAAACGTATTTAATTTGGAAAAATAAAGTGTCAATGTATTTCTTATAGCTAGCATAAATTCCGCTACAGGGTGCGAAACAAGTATAATATATTCCTCTAGCGCAAATTTCTTTTGTATACCAATTATGCAGTAGTGACATTGGCAGTATGTATTGTACTTTTGTGCTGTTAATATCACTATCTACTTTATTCAACCAAGTTTTTAGATTTTATTCAGAAAGTGACATTTAGATTATGAATAGTCAATAACACATTTAAAACCAGTAATGTACATTTTAACTGTCATAAATTAAACTACTAACTTTTTACATGTCCAGCTAAAAATAAGTATACCCTATCATCGAATTAAGAGGGTGTAATATAAAATAAGATGTTTGCTCATATTCGTACGAGTGGCCATGAGTCTAAGCTCCGACTGACGCGAAAGGTAGTTCCTGAGATTTATATTTAAATATATAATTTGGAAAAACAAATATTTTATTTGTTTATTTATAAACTATATCAAAGAAGCAGAAGGTGGATTAAACCAAATAGAATGTTGTTGAAAAATATGGTATCATTTCCTAAATTTAGGAATAAATTGCATTTTATAGTCGTACATAGTTATATATACTAAAAATATTTGAAATTGTATTTCTATTTCAGAAGTACCTGTAAATCGAAGTAGGCTTTGGGATAATGGTTATTCGAGACAGTTATATAGAAGTTCGGCTACATATATTTCATATACCTATATTTTAATAAATATTTCTATATATTTTATATATTTTTATAAAAAAAAATGTATATATATACATATTTTATACATTTATAAAATATTTAAATACAGTGGAACCTCTCAAAGGTGGACACCCACGGTTGTCTAAATTTTGTCTAGATTTCGGAATTGTCCACTTATGAGAGGTCAACCTTAATGTGTTATAGCAAACGTCTCACGACAACTGTCCACTTTTGAAATTTGTCCGGTTTTCAGAGTGTCCAAGTTTGAGTGGTCTCACTGTCACTAAATTTTTTTGCATATAGGCTAATAAATCATACTGCGCAAGAGTTTGACAATGAAAATACGAACATCAAAATGTTGCGATTACGATTATTGGAACATAAGCGCAGTATTTGAAAATAATTTTATACTGGAAAATATTGGAGAAAATCTCAACAATCCTTAACATAGTCATAACAAAAATTTCCCTACTAAACATGACTTGTGTAAGATTTTTCTTATACTGATAGAAAAGAATCTGGAAAAAACTGAAGTTAGGGTTTAAAACAATTACCCAAAGCAAAAAGGGTAAGTTCAGCAAATGTGGTATACCCATTTGTTTTTCGATAGTCAATTTTTTTTTGTCTGACTAAGAAACCCATATTTTCAGATATATTTGCGAATTTATTAAAAACTCATAAAGCACGAATTCATAAAATGTGCAGGTAATATGGTATACCATAAAGTAGATTTTTTTGTAAAAAAAATAAATGCAGCATATATATCGCAATTGCATACACTCAGTTATTTACATCTGAAAATTAATAAATATAAAATGTACCATCACCAAAGACAATATATTTAGGAAGATGGGAAATTGGCTGCTGAGAACATCAAACCATTGACAGCGCTAGGTCACTACTTGTCGTTTACGATACATTATATTGTCTTTGGCCATCACACAAAACGAAATGATTAAGAACCACAAAATACATTCGTGCATAGGTAAATGTGATTTTTTTCAACTGACACAGGGAAAGACTTGCGAAAATCAAACTGTTTGCTTCAATCTCTGACAGCCACAATATATCCAGCTTGATTTAGTTATTCGTATGTTGTTAGAGAAAAAACTACTATACCACATTACCAGCCTGTACCACATTTGCTGCATTTACGCTATTATTAAGACCCAACATTTTTATTGCACATACCTGCCCGCTAATAGACTTAAAAGCTAATAAATGTGATCAAAAAGCATTTTGTTTTCCATTATGTGTTAATTTAAGGTATATTAATTTTTTTTTAGCAAATACGAAATATTTGTTATAAACTGCGATTGCTTTATGTCTTAATTTGTTAAGTATTCATATTTTGTAGCTGATACTAAACACATTTTTATATTTTTTCGTTATAGACAAACTAAAACATACCGTGACCGATTTCCTTTTTTAAGCAGACTTTTTGTTGTTTTAGCAGAACTTTCTGCTGCGCCTACTTACAAATTTATTTTGGTATGGGGCAGCAGAAATTTCAGAAGAGCTGCCGGTCTTTAACAAAAAATATTTATCTTTATATTAGTTGAGTCATTATTATAAATACCTAACAAAAGCAAAGTGTTATGTAATGAGTTTGTTTTGAATCCGGAAAATGAAATGCGTAGTAATGAATTTTACATTGCCTTGTCAAAGCGCAAATATTATTCTTCTATGTATCCTCTGTATTGAATTAGTATAAGTTCTTTAGATGCTTTGTCAATTTTTCCGAAATGTATACTTCAATATAAATCAAGAAATTAAATGTACAATAAAGAATTTTTAATATTGAAACACGAATATAGCACCCTCCGAAATTTCTATAAGTATATAGTATCCTAAATTCACCAAAAGGTTTTACTTCTTTAAATTAATAACAAAGTTAAAGCGACAAAATTACAATTGTATCGCGAAATTTTTGTTTAACGGACATTACTCATTCTAATTATACGGTTCTATCATGTCTTACTTATGGAACTAACTGAAAGGCCTAGAAACCACTTCTCTTGGATATGCATCTCTAACAAAATTTCTGCTTAGTAACAGGAAAGCAACACTGATAGCAAAAGGTTGGAATCGTAGTCACGTTATAGTAATGTATTACTTTACCATCACATTGCCAGCCTAAAACAATAATCATTTACAAAATGCTTTCCAACTCAGGGTTTCAACGGATAACACCAAATTAGCTCGTCATCAAAACGTCATAGGATGATTTAGGCTTATCAATACATATATACGCAATTATTTTTAAGTTCAAATAACTTAAGTACTTACTGCATAATTTAATCCAGTCAAGTCTACGTCACCATTGGTTATCCATTCATAAAATTCCATCGCGTTATCCGTAGGATCGCCTTCACCGTACGTGGCCAGACAGAAAACAGCCAATGAATTTGCAATATCTTTCATTTGAAGTAATTCCTCCTATAATCGACACAGACAAAATAAGTTTTTATTATAAAATTTATTATGAGTATTTTAATAGACTACCATGTCACATTCTTCTGGATCTGCCACCATGCCCTTCATGCGATATCGCATACCTTCTTTTGCCAGACGACCGGCAAATTCTTCTGCCGTTCCAGTTTGGGAACCGTAGAAAACCACTAAGCTCCGACCAGAAGCTTTCAATTTCTTTATAAATGAATTTTCTGCTGATGACACAGTACTAACTGTTGTGGGCCTAAAAGTTTGGAATATGGGTTTTATGCAAAAAAAAACACATTCTTACACTTACTGTATAGAATATGAACGAATAGGCACTTCTTCTTTTTTCCGGTTTCGCATAAAGTACCATGTTGCACCTGCAATTAGTACTACCAACAATACTATGTCCAAAGTTCCTAGGAACGGCTCATCTCCACCTGTTATTTCTTCTACGGTTTTGTCGCTCATTTCGTCAAATATTGTTATATGAACCCAAATCTATCTAGACAAAAATAACAATAAAGAATAAAATGATAAAAAAAAAAACAATAAAGAATAAAATGATAAAATATCGAACTCAATATTAATATTAATCTAATTAATGTTAACCTTTATTTCTTTGAACCGGCTGCATTTAAAGAAAATACAAAATTTCTATATTTATTTATATACAGAAAATATACGAGCATTATAACAATTTAACTATTTTAGTCATTTAAGGTTATAAACTTTATTAACATTTTCAGCCACTTGGTTTGCGTTTCATTTTTTCATGCACTCATAAATTACAATTGTAAATCGGCTTGGTTTTTACTTTCAATAATGTAATGTATGCATTCGCTACCAATACATTTTTAATTTTTTCTTTCAACGGCAATCCTGCTTCAGTGAAATTAATTTTTATTAATGGCGTTGTTCTGTAGTACCACGTAATTCCAAACTATTTGGCTAAAAAAATAATTACAATAGACTACTCTCTATATTTCCATACCATAATCGTCTACAATAATACATAAGGTTTATAAAAGAAAAATATTTGATAACAAAAGTGTTAAACAGTCCTTTATACAAAAAAAATAAATTTTTATAAATAATTAAACAAGATACAAAAACATGTAACGTAAAATAAATTAAAGAAATTTAACAACCTATTCACAAGAAAATTGAGTTTTAAATTTAATAAATTTATGTTGATGGATTATTTTCACTATAGCCTATCATAAAGTTTATAAAAGAAAAATATTTGATAACAAAAGTGTTAAACAATCCTTATCCAAAAAAAAAAAAGTAAGTTTTTATAAATAATTAAATAAGATACAAAAACATGTAACGAAATACTCGATTAAAACAAATTAAAGAAATTGAACAACATATTTACAAGAAAATTGAATTTTAAATTTAATAAATATAAAAGAAAAATAGTTGATAACAAAAGTGTTAAACAATCCTTTATACAAAAAAAAAAAATAATTAAGTTTTTATAAATAATTAAACAAGACACAAAAACATGTAACGAAATACTCGATTAAAACAAATTAAAGAAATTGAACAAACTATTTACAAGAAAATGGAGTTTTAAATTTAATAAATTTATGTTGATGGATTATTTTCACTATAGCTCATTGTCTATCATCTGTTCACAGCTTGATTAACTAACTCCAAATTATATTAGGGAGATTTATTGTTATTTATTTATTACATTTACTACAATAAAATTATAAATATAATTGTAAGCTTTGACTGCTAGGGTCTTAAGCTTAAGATTTATTGTTATTCTGTACTTACAATACACGAACTTAGTGCTGGCTTATACAACATTTTGTTTAGACAAATTACTAAAATTTTTGTTAAAACTAGAAAAACATATGAATCCGAAAAAACTTTAAACCCAGGAATTAATGAAATGTAACCGAGAAATATAGTGACGATGGTCGTGTAATAAAAACACGAAGTTAATACCAGTGATGCCAATTTGGTGCTTTTAGCACAAAATTTTTATTATTTATTTTTATTTATTCATTCAGAGCATGAGTGAAAATCGCTAAAGTGAAAACTAAATCAGTAAGAACAAGTATATACAGCAGTAAGTTCGGCCGGGCCGAATCTTAAATACCCACCACCATGAACCAAATATTAGGGTTTGCTTTGAAATTTCAGGAGGGCTTGAGGACACTTCCCGAAGATAAATTTAAAGATTTCACCTATGAGGACTATATCAGATTCTGGATTTATAAGAACCATTTTTGTTTGAGTTTTAAAGGAATCATTAACATCTCTTGTAAGTGTGCAAGAAAATTATAAAATAACGTCTTGATTTGAAATCTTAAATCTGTAGAAGTAAAATCTGGAAATTTTACATTGAGTTTCAAGCAATTGACATGATCAGTGCGCCTTCTACACCCTCAAGAAGTAAAGTCGGTCTATATGGAGGCATTACCAAATGGACCGATAAAAACTTAATCCGATACACGTTTTTGTGAGCCTAAAATACCAGATTTACAATTTCAGGCAAATCAGATAAAAACTACGGTTTCTAGAAACCCAGGGAAATAAATCGGGAGATCGTCCTTATGGGGGCTATACTAAAATATGGACCGATACACACCGTTTTCGGCACACCTCTTTATGACCCGAAAATACCTCTAGATTTCCAATTTTAGGCAAATGGGATAAAAACTTCGGATTCTAGAAGCCAAAGAAGTAAAATCGGGAAATCATTCTATATGGGGGCTATACCAAAATATGGACCGATACTCACAATTTTCGACACACCTCTTTATGGTCATAAAATACCTCTAGATTTCCAATTTCAGACAAATTGGATAAAAACTTTGGTTTCTATAAGCCCAAGACCCCAAATCGGGAGGTCGTTTTATATGGGGACCACACCAAAACATGGACCGATATTCACAATTTTTGACACACGTATTTGTGGTTCTACAATACCTCTAAATATCTAGTTTCAGGTAAATTGAATAAAAGCTGCGGTTTCTATAAGCCCAAGAAGTAAAATCGGGAGATCGGTCTATATGGGGGCTATACCAAAATATGGACCGATACTTACAATTTTTGGCACAAGTATTTATGGTCCTACAATACCTCTAGATTTCCAATTTCAGGTAAATTGAATAAAAACTGCGGTTTCTATAAGCCCAAGACCTCAAATCGGGAGGTCGGTTTATATGGGGACTATATCAAAACCTAGACCGATATAGTCGATCTTCGAACTTGACCTGCCTGCAGACAAAAGAAGAGTTTGTGCAAAATTTCAGCACGATTGCTTCATTATTGAAGACTGTAGCGTGATTACAACAGACAGACAGACGGACATCCTTAATGTAATCGTGAAAAAATGACGTTTTTAGCGGCTAAACTCGAACTTAATACCCACCTATATGGCCTAAATAAAATAATTACAATGGAACTAATTGAATAAAAACTGCGGTTTCTATAAGCCCACGACCTCAAATCGGGAGGTCGGTTTATATGGGGACTATATCAAAACCTAGACCGATATAGTCGATCTTCGAACTTGACCTGCCTGCAGACAAAAGAAGAGTTTGTGCAAAATTTCAGCACGATTGCTTTATTATTGAAGACTGTAGCGTGATTACAACAGACAGACAGACGGACATCCTTATATCGTCTTAGAATTTCTCCCTGATCAAGAATATATATACTTTATATAGTCGGAAATCGATATTTCCATGTGTTACAAACGGAATGACAAACTTATTATACCCCGTCACCATTCTATGGGAAAAGCCCAAAGCAAATTTTCACAAAGTTTGTATTCCTTAATATGGATTATTAAAGAAATGTAATCGTGAAAAAATGACGTTTTTAGCGGCTAAACTCGAACTTAATACCCACCTATATGGCCTAAATAAAATAATTACAATGGAACTACTCGGTTAAATGCAAGCGCAAGAGGTTTCATATTCTCCCTTGAAATACCACAAAGCACCTCAATGCAGTACAGAAAATGAGGCATGATCAAAACGTGGACTAACATTCTCCTAACATGAAAAGGTAGTACTAAATCCGTGTTATGCAGCTGACGAAGGGCAAGGTGGGTGTGAGCAACAACGTTGTCAATATGCGTACAAAAAGATTGCCTATTATCTAAAGCGACACCTAAGCACTTTGTGCTCTGAACAAAATTAATCGTCTGGGAGTCATATATCAAATTAATATCCTCAGAACTATTAGGGGAAAACAGCACTGTCTTAGTTTTTGTCGGGTTCACCAACAATCTGTTCGAAGTCATCCATGACAATACCAGGTTCATGACATGGTCAATCTTCGCCTGCAGCACGTCGGCAAAGTGGTTCTCACCGCTAAAAAGCAATTGAATATCATCCGCATACGAAAATGGCATGCACCATTCTCCGACATGATCAAAAAAGGCATTAATGAAAGTAATGAATAATAATGGGCCGAGGACCGAAGCCAAATCTTTAACTTGGACATACTGACGCCAAGTCTTCTTCAAACATGCGTTTGAGGAAAAGTCATAAATGGAATGAAGCTTCTGTATCAAAATACAAAAGCTTCATTCCTTTACAAGGTCGAGTCACAGTAAGACTCTAGTCCTATGGTTCACAAAATTGCTTCTGATGGAATCAGTCAGACCTACTAACAACATCGCAGAACTTCTGTGACTCCTAAAACCACATTGGACGTCGCTGAGCATGTTGTTACGCTCCAAATATTCCGACATTTGTCTCTTTAAAACATATTCGACCCCCTTCGACAATATTGGCAGCAATGATTTTGGCCGATACATATCCGAAGATGTGGCGTCGAACTTTTTCCTGATCGGTACAACCTTGCCGATTTTCCAACCACTTGGAAAGGAAGACGTCATAATAATAGTCGAACTTTTTCCTGATCGGTACAACCTTGCTGATTTTCCAACCACTTGGAAAGGAAGACGTCATAATAATAGTATTAACTACATGAAGAAAGTATCTCGAATTCAAATTAACATCATCCACCGTAGTATGATCAGTACGATAACCATCATCACTTATTATTCCTCCCCTATGATTACATTCCACATCGCCTTCGAACTCGAGCATTCGCGAAACATGGAAGCATGAGATTTGCATTTCATCCTTCTCTTGACAGTCTTCGCACGATTCCTCTCGCGATGGAATGCCCTATAGGCAGAATCTGCCGACGACTGGAGGTACCAAACCTCTGGGGAGTTAATCAAATCATGTCTACCGCGTGAAGAGGGCCTAGCAACCCTTCTGGGAAAGGCAGAGTGGACGACATTAATTCCATGCATCAATACATTGGGTTGGAAGTCCACGTCTGAAGATTCAAATTTAGTGCTTTTTGATTTGCAAAAAGCACTAAATTGCCTTTTTAGTGCCTTTTCTAAAAAAGCACCAACTTTCTGGCATTTTCATTTAGTGCCTTTTGTGCTTTTTTCCAATTTGAACAATATTAAGTTTAAATGACGATATCTTTTCATATAAAAACTCGGATTAGACTTTCAAAAGCTTTAACTCAACTACATTTCCAAATGTAGAATTTGATTGTTATTAAGGTGGTATAGATTCTTGTTTTAATCAATATTGGTATTTAGGGTATTGTTTAGAACCAATTTGGCGCAGGCATACTTATACTCATACCTAGTAATAGGAATTTTTGCTGGGAAATGTCGAGCGACGAGTGCCGAATTTCTGAACTTAATAAAGATGTAATTAAAAACTTTTGTATTAAATTAACAAAAGCACTTATAACTGAAATAAATATTAATATTTCCAAAATTAATGTCGAAAAAAGTTCCCTTCAAGAACGATACAACGATTATAACGACCTTCCAATTTCTTGATACCATTTTGGTAGTACTCCTTCGGTTTTGCCTCAAAATAGGCTTCAGTTTCGGCGATCACCTCTTGATTGCAGCCAATTTTTTTCCCTGCGAGCATCCTTTTGAGGTCTGAGAACAAGAAAAAGTCGCTGGGGGCCAGATCTGGTGAATACGGTGGGTGGGGAAGCAATTCGAAGCCCAATTCATGAATTTTTGCCATCGTTCTCACTGTTGATGGTTTTTCCCTTCGCAAGATAATCGATAAAAATTATTCCATACGCATCCCAAAAAAACAGAGGCCATTACTTTGCCAGCGGACTTTTGAGTCTTTCCACGCTTCGGAGACGGTTCACCGGTCGCTGTCCACTCAGCCGACTGTCGATTGTACTCAGGAGTGTAGTGATGGAGCCATGTTTCATCCATTGTCACATATCGACAGAAAAACTCGGGTGTATTACGAGTTAATAGCTCCAAACACCGCTCAGAATCATCAACATGTTGTTGTTTTGGTCAAATGTGAGCTCGCGCGGCACCCATTTTGCACAGAGCTTCCACATATCCAAATATTGATGAATGATATGACCAACACGTTCCTTTGATATCTTTAATGCCTCTGGTATCTCGATCAACTTCATTTTACGGTCATTCAAAATCATTTTGTGGATTTTTTTGATGTTTTCGTCGGTAACCACCTCTTTCGGGCGTCCAATGCGTTCACCGTCCTCCGTGCCAACCTGTTACATCTTGGGAAGTTTTTTTTTGAATCAAATCAATACACACCCAGAAAAAAGTGACCCCTTCTTTAAGTTAAAATGAACTCATTGTGAAGAATGTTGAACTTCGTATAGCGCCAAACACATTTTTATTTGTTTGTGTACCACTATACTACAGAATGAAAAAATTTAACTGAATTGAATTCATATATGGAATGATTTTATGAACTTTTTTCATTAATTTGGACAAATCTTACATATTTGTTGTAAACCTTTTACTTCAAAATTAGAACTGCTTATCTTCGTTTTTAAATACAATTTTATTTGTCAATATAGGCATTTTTTTCTTCAATAAAAGACATGTTTTATTAATATGTTAAACATATTCATCAAGAATCAACATCATCGAAATATTAGTTTATTATTCCACTATTTCCAATTTCCATGTAATGTTATCAACTGTAAAACGTATTTTTTTCTTCTTCTTGTACCTTTCATTTTTAATAAGTTGCTGCCTAACGATTTTGTTCTCATTTTACAATTTCAATGCCTACAAATATAAAAAATCATAAACCAAGTTTTTCACAAAAGGTTAGCGTCCTGAATGTTACCTGATGAACATTGAAAGCTCATCCAACCTAAATACTAATACCACCATGCTTTACTAAGATTATGTATATCACCTAATGCGAAAGAATATTTTCCGCGATAGGACAAATCATAAACGAAAGGCGAACTCTTTTGTTCTAAAGTCGTGAAAATATTTTTTTAGATAGTAACTTTTGATTTTCCCTATGGAATAATTTAAACACCATACTTCTAAGATAAATATTGATCACTGTATAAGTATTGATCTCTGAAAATTGTCAAAAGAGTTATACCATTATCTACGAGTAGCTATAGTCACAAAATCTTTATTATATTCAAGAAATTTTATAAAATTTTTTGCAATTTTTATGTTTGGCCAAAATTTAGGATCCATACATTGTACTTTCTTGCAGAGCTGAAAGAAAATGTCAAAATATGGGATTCTTTAAACACTTTCATATCCGGAACCAAAAGGAGCTTTGGAACTAAATGATGGAACTAGTTCCTTTTTAGGAACGGATCTGAAAAGACCGATCACTTTAGTGAGCCGGGATCGCCAAAGTCTACTCCGTATACCATAACAACGCGATTCCAACTAAAAAACAAACCACGCGCAAACATATCGATTATACCGGTCAGGTATCGATTACAGGTAGACAAAAGAGATAGGAAAATTTCCTATTTTCTAACAAGTATGGTTTCCTTAAGTTTTGAAAGGATTGAAAGTAAATTTTATTATTTCACACAAAAATTTAACTTAATGGAAATAAAATAGCTAAATTAAATTGATGAACATTTTTTCCTTTAAGGTGAGTATTAAGTTCGAGATTAGCCGCTAATTTTCACTAAAGTGAAAACTAAATCAGTAAAAAAGTCATAAAATTATACACATTTGTTGCAGATTACATTATAACTTGATGGGGAATATCCCAAAGCAAATTTTCACAAAGTTTGTATTCATTAAAATGGATTAATAAAGAAAAGTTATCGTGAAAAAATGACGATTTTAGCGGCTAAACTCGAACTTAGTACTCACCTTTAAGGTGGGTATTGAGTTCGAGTTTAGCCGCAAAAATCTTAATTTTTTCACGATTACTTTTCTTTAATAATCCATTTTAAGGAATACAAACTTTGTGAAAATTTGCTTTGGGATATTCCCCATCAAGTTATAATGAAATCTGCGACGAATATGTATAATTTTATGACATTTTTTACTCATTTACGGCCATTTTCATGTAGCTCCGTTAGGCTTTAACTGGCAGTTAACAGAAAGAAAAATGGAAATATCTTTTCTCCGGTTAACTTTAACTGAAACATTTTCAGCAGTTAAATTACTAATTGGCATATGGAATATATAGGCAAGATGACAGATATGTAGATATCACGGTTTAAAAGTTTGTTAGCTAACATAGCACTAACGGAGCTTCATGAAAATGGGGGTTAGTTTTCACTTGAGTGAAAATTAGCGGCTAAAGGTGGGTACTATGTTCGGTTTTCGAGTTGAAAACCACTTTATTTTCGCGATTACTTTTCCTTACATAATAAAAATTATAAATGAAAACAAACTTATTCCTGTAAAGTATTGTCGAAATCTAGAGAAACAAGAAACATCGCATCAATTGAGTTAATTTATCTGCTTTCTATTGAACTGTTTTAATAAAGTAACCACGAAAATTTCAACGCGAAAAGCGAACATAGTACTTACCTTAAAGGTGGGTACTATGTTCGGTTTTCGAGTTGAAAACCACTTTATTTTCGCGATTACTTTTCCTTATATAATCAAAATTATAAATGAAAATAAACATATTCCTGTAAAGCCTCGCCGAAATCTTTAGGAAAAAGAAACTGCGCGTCAAGTGAGTTAATTTTTCTGCTTCATATTGAACTGTTTTAATAAAGTAACCGCGAAAATTTCAACTCGAAAACAGAACATAGTACCTACCTTAAACTCGAACTTAATACTCACCTTTAGTTTCGAAGACACTTTTCTTGGTGCACGAAATCTTCTATAATACATATTGGCAAGTTTTTTTTTTGTTTTGTTAGAATTTATACTACAGTTTTGGTGCTTTTTGCCTTCCGAGAGTTGACATCACTGGAAAAAAATCACACATTCAGAACTACCCATGCCTCAAAGATTACATTCATGACTACTACAAAAAAAAAAACATGAAGAGATTGGACGTACACGTACTAATTTTCTATTCTACGCATAAGCATGATTTGACTAAAATTAATTAAATTCCATGACAATATTTTACGTTATAAGAGCGGATGAAATGAGTGACGACAAATTCAATTTATTGATAAAGGTGAGAGATCAGAAACGCAACACGGCAGTAATTACACTATTTGAAATATATGGAATTTGCAAGTTCGATGTAATCGTATTAGTAAGAGAGAGGGAGAGAGATCCACGAGTATACAAGGAAAAGCATAGCGTGTTCTCTAACAAGTTGTTACGAACGGTGATGAGAATTTATTTTTTTGCAAAAATCGGAACTATTCCAAATTCAAAATAATATATTCATCAATCCGTTAAGAAGTGCCCTTCATATTGCATTTATAAGTACAAATGGTTGACCTCAATGAATAATTTAAGAAGTATTAGGAACTACAACACAATAAGTTTGTTCTGTAATTTCAATTTTTAATCCACCATTAAAAAACACATTATATATTCAATTTCTCGTCCGATTCACAATTCCAAAGGTGGAGACTAATTTAATTTGTTCTTTTACTCGAGCGTCAGATAGAGAGTCCATTGACGTTGGCACTTTATAACATATCTTGCAACGAAAATAACATGATCTTCAGTTCCAGCACTGACGACATCGATTTTCCAATTTCTTCCAGACTTGTTATAATACGTGTGTTGTACACAATCGAATAATTTAATGAAATGTATTTACACACTCACACAAACGTTATGCATTTCAATTTACGAAATTTTGTTTTTTTTTTATCACGTTCATTCGAACTTTAAACTGGGTACACTGGGTTTAACCTTGACCATCGCATCGCTCAATACACACAAACACGCAAGCGAATGATCAATGAAAAATGAATATCATTATGCATCAATTACAGATAAATTGTTTTCAGTAGAAATTAGGACTCCCAAGAAGAAAATAACTCACATTTCTTTAACGTACCTGCGGTAATGTGTATATAATTCTCTTTAAGTTAAATGCTACCGCGGTTTCTACTATATCATATCTTAATTAATAGTATTGGGGAAGACAGTAATCGGGTGGAACAACGAAACGTAGAAAAAACGAACCGAACCCGCCTTCTATGTTCGTTCCAGCTCGGAACTCAAGATATAACTAAATCGTAGCAACAAAATAAAAAGCAGCCTAAGTGAACAAATAGGAACCTACAAATTGAATTGCTTCTCACAAAGATTGTGTTATACACAACGTATGGGAACAGTGTTGCCAGTATTGGGGATTTTTTTCCAAATCGGGGATATTTTTCGTGGATGGGGAGTTTGGGATTTGGTGGGGAATTTTCACAAATTTGGGGATTTTTGTGGGGGATTTTCGATATCTGGTCAGTATAATAGTTATGGTTAGTTATGGTTTGTACTTCTACATGCTTAATAATCGTGTCTGTTCTGGTACACACATGTACAATTTTCGTGTGGTGTCACACATAAAAGGTGTTCTGTAGTGGGATTCTGTATTCAATTTTAATGATGAATCGCATCGTTAAGATGGGATAACAAGAAAAATAACATCCAAGGTATTCGGTAGACGTTTTAAACTACATTTACAATCGTTTAAAATCAGCTGTGTTGTTTTCTGTGCAGATAACAATAAATACTTCATTAAGTAAACAACGAAGATTTTTTGGTTGTTTATTTTCTCTAATGAATTCACGTTATCAGCAGAAAATTCCATTCAAGCAAAATAGGGTCTTTAATTATGTACGCTACTTTTAATAGGAAAAAAATTGATCCCTTCTCTATTACAAAAAGAGTTTTCTGCAATATTTTAAAAATCTGAAGGTTCTAAGCCGTTCTAAGAATTTTATCGGGCGGAACTGCCTTAAATGGTCTTAAATTAAAGGGAATTTCATATAAGTTGAGAATATCACCAATTTTTCTCTTCCGGATTTGTGTATTTCTTTTAAATTTCCATACAATTTCCAATTTTGCAAACTTTTTTTTGTCATTCCACCGTTTTTCGTAGCAGGGTTGCCAAGCGCAGCGCAGCTTAAACAACAGTTGCTACATATTAGTTACAGAATGACACGATCGTTAGTGCAAACACGTTTTTTCGTAGACAACGTAAACAATGCGATTATCGTGAAGAAATACAGAATCCCACTACTGGCCAACACTATACACCGTCATAGACCTGAAAAATGTACACGAACATTTCTTTTGTGTAGGCTTAGTGTACAACCATCGTATGCAAAGTTAGAAGTTTTTATAACAAATAAATAACAGATTCTGAAACTTTAATATGTTTTTTATAAATATTTGCAAATTTTATTGGGAAAGTCACTTATATATGGCAGAAACCACGATTTTGAAAATCCATCTAAAATTTGAACCGAAATTTCCTCTGATTGGTGTATAAATTTTGGGTTTGTTTTAATCAGCTGATTTTCAGTCTGTTCGAAAGTACAATGTTGCCACAATTTTTAAAAGTTAACACAAAAAAGTTTTAAGCAAAATTATCTTTGATTTTTGTGAATACTATCCGCTTTCCTAAACAAATCAAAGGTCTTTTTGAAAATATAAGTTAATTAAATTATAACTTTTACAAAATCAATGGGCTAAGAAAAGTGAATTTTACCAAATTTATTGCATGAAAAATATGGCATCTTCAATTCTGCAAAGTGTTCTTAGTGCACAAATCACTGAGCAAATTAAAAAAAACTAACGCCGCCAATATCTTTCTGCACATGGAGGCCGCCACGATATTTAATTTGTTTGCAATATTATTGTAAATAGTTAAGCAATACAAATGGGAAAAACTTTAACAGAATAGTTAATTATGCCCACTATAATTAAATTTCCTTTAAAGTATGGATTTTAAAATACTGTTTGACCAAAACCAAAATAAAAACTTCTTCGCCGTCAAAAAAAACGAGAACGACACGGCGATCGTTTGTTCATGATAGATAGATAGATAGGGATAGAAAAGAAAACAAATCAAAACAGATTTGAAGCATCACGCAATTGTCGCCTTCTTATTTGTTCTTGATAAATTGGTCTTGTCTTTACATTATTCACTGCTAACAAAAACCCTGCCAACATTTTTTGAATTTGGGGACTCTTTTGAGAATCCCCACTACGTCGAAAACAATCATATACGACATCAAAAACTCGTCGGAAAAGCGCCGTCACTATTGAGAAGTTGTACCACGCCAAGTTACTACAAAAATGTTTCGCATGAGTGCAATTATTAGGTGCCTTTATAGATCAATTTAGAACGACGCCAATAAGGGACCCTCCAAACAATCAGAAAAAGTGAATTTTAAGATAGTTGTAAAAGAATCATTGTGGTCGAGTAAAACACGTTTGTTTAGATATTTATTAATTTGATTAAACATTTACAAATTCTTAAAAATATAACATTTATACCACTATCACATTACATTTAACATAATTTTTGGCATTAATGATGATGTTGAGTTACAAGTAGCGAGTTACTTGTTGCTGCGTCTATCAACCAGTGTTTTTATTCCATGGAGGCAGCGTGTCTGTAAAATATCTGAAAAACAATCACTTTATTCCATTTGGAAAATCACCAAATTGTTCACCAATATACCTTTCACAATGTTAAGCGTATAATCTATGTTTTCAGAACTTTATTTTCGTTTTTATTTAATTAAAATATAACAAGCTGGTTGCGCTTGGCGTTTCACAAAAAAATGGCTTTTTTAACAGTAGGGATGGCAAATTACTTGCATGTACTTTTTGATGTACCTTTTCATGATGGTTGAAGTGACATTTACGAGTCTGTGGTAACGATGAGGTTGAAATGGAACTTTGAAATGCTGGCAGGGAAGCCGGCAGGCATTTTATGGCTTTAAATTACGCACTTTTAATTTTTTATGTTTATACCGGCAAAATATGTTTTGTTTATAATTTCTGTCTGCAAATAATATGGCTTGCAGAAAAAATCAGCTGTCACATTTTTCGATTAAAAGTCAGAAAAAAGTGTTCACACGTGTGACTCAGAACAACTAATGGTGTTTTCTTTTCTGAAAAAAGTGCTTTGCCTTCATTTTGTCTGTACAGAATGCGCATTTTTTAAATGTTACCAGCAACCTAAAAAAATGCTATCATTTCAGCGGGCAGAAAAGAATTCAAGGAAGGAACCCTGCCAACATTTTTTGAATTTGGGGACTCTTTTGAGAATCCCCACTACGTCGAAAACAATCATATACGACATCAAAAACTCGTCGGAAAAGCGCCGTCACTATTGAGAAGTTGTACCACGCCAAGTTACTACAAAAATGTTTCGCATGAGTGCAATTATTAGGTGCCTTTATAGATCAATTTAGAACGACGCCAATAAGGGACCCTCCGAACAATCAGAAAAAGTGCATTTTAAGATAGTTGTAAAAGAATCATTGTGGTCGAGTAGTGGTTGATTAAACATTTACAAATTCTTAAAAATATAACATTTATACCACTATCACATTACATTTAACATAATTTTTGGCATTAATGATGATGTTGAGTTACAAGTAGCGAGTTACATGTTGCTGCGTCTATCAACCAGTGTTTTTATTCCATGGAGGCAGCGTGTCTGTAAAATATCTGAAAAACAATCACTTTATTCCATTTGGAAAATCACCAAATTGTTCACCAATATACCTTTCACAATTGTAAGCGTATAATCTATGTTTTCAGAACTTTATTTTCGTTTTTATTTAATTAAAATATAACAAGCTGGTTGCGCTTGGCGTTTCACAAAAAAATGGCTTTTTTAACAGTAGGGATGGCAAATTACTTACATGTACTTTTTGATGTACCTTTTCATGATGGTTGAAGTGACATTTACGAGTCTGTGGTAACGATGAGGTTGAAATGGAACTTTGAAATGCTGGCAGGGGAAACAGGGCAATCGCAGCACTCTCGTTTGTTGGCAGTGCTGAAAATGCCCGTAATTTGCCCCTATGCGTGGCGATATTTTCACAACAGAATTCGAAGCCTTTTCGCACTTTTGCCTGTTTTTTTTAGAAAAGAACCTAAAAAGTACATTTTCCGGGCAAAATGCAAAAAAAGTGCGCATTTTTTACAAGAAAAGAAAACGCCATAACTTTGTGTGTGGTGTGTAGAAAGTGTATAGTGTGGTGCACAATGCGGTGTGATCCAGAACAGGCATGAATAAAAAACACTTTCTATTCCAAGAGCTACTTTACAATTTACTTTGTTTCTTTACAATTATTTACTATTGTGAAATTATTTCGTAAGGACTTGGGTCGAAGGTCGAAGTGGAGCCACCGTGGTGCAATGGTTAGCATGCCAGCCTTGCATACATAAGGTCGTGGGTTCGATTCCTGCTTCGACCGAACACCAAAAAGTTTTTCAGCGGTGGATTACCCACCTCAGTAATGCTGGTGACATTTCTGAGGGTTTCAAAGCTTCTCGAAGTGGTTTCACTGCAATGTGGAACGCCGTTCGGACTCGGCTATAAAAAGGAGGTCCCTTGTCATTGAGCTTAACATGGAATCGGGCAGCATTCAGTGATAAGAGAGAAGTTCACCACTGTGGTATCACAATGGGCTGAATGGTCTAAGTGAGCCTGATACATCGGGCTGCCACCTAACCTAACCTGGGTCGAAGTGTTGGCCTTTCGTCTGCGTTCATCACTGTGCATACATAAGGTCGTGGGTTCGATTCCTGCTTCGACCGAACACCAAAAAGTTTTTCAGCGGTGGATTACCCACCTCAGTAATGCTGGTGACATTTCTGAGGGTTTCAAAGCTTCTCGAAGTGGTTTCACTGCAATGTGGAACGCCGTTCGGACTCGGCTATAAAAAGGAGGTCCCTTGTCATTGAGCTTAACATGGAATCGGGCAGCATTCAGTGATATGAGAGAAGTTCACCACTGTGGTATCACAATGGGCTGAATAGTCTAAGTGAGCCTGATACATCGGGCTGCCACCTAACCTAACCTGGGTCGAAGTGTTGGCCTTTCGTCTGCGTTCATCACTGATTTGGAAAATATATACCATACATATAGAATAGAATTCAGATCGGGGCAACAACAGCTTTTGATCGATCACCCAATTTTATTTCTTGGCTATTCAAAACTAAGTTTCAAGATTGATAACTACACATGTTGACCCAATTCCCATTTTTATTTCCCGAGCATTTAAAAGAAGATTTGCATAATGCGCTTTACAGAATATCAGTTATTCCGGACGGAATGTCGGTGTTTGTAAAGAATCTTACAATGTGTCGGATCGATACGACTTGTCGGCGATGACTAAACCATCGGTAAATGTGTTATCGATCCCATAAACATGCAGCAGTATCGATTATGCCTTCAGACTTAACTTATAATGTGCACAATATATGGGAATATATTCGGAATAACTGATAGTCTGTAAAGCCCATAAAGGTAGGTACTATGTTCGGTTTCCGCAGCGAAATCCCATACAAAACGAGTTGAAAAACTGACGTAAAGCGCACAGTCCCTAATTAGATCGTGTTAAATCCTTCCATATGTTGAGATTAGTTAGTTTCAAAATATGGCGCCATTTGCAATGTGAATTAAGAAATAATTTATTTATTCAAATGATTTGTGTGGAATTACAATACAAATTTGGTTCGCATTGTTATTTAAAAATGCAATAAGATCGATTGACAAAATAAAAATAACTTGGAGTGGTGTTTTCGTAATAAAGCCACCATCTAGCGGCTTCCTACTACATGATAGAATAGAAATAATGTACATAACATCCCAATAAACACAAACGTTTGAAAAATGCTAAATTTCAACAATTTTTCAAACATTTTTTCAAAGGATTAGGGTAATATTCAAGTTGAGAAATTGTTGAGAAAATCGCGTTCTCAACAAAAAACAGACATTACCCTCAACAGTGAAATTCAACACATTAGCAATAATATCTCAAGTGTTATCCTTAAATTGAAATGCATCGCTACTCAATAATTTGTCAAACAATTTTCGATGCGAGTCAAATTCAAAATTAACATCGTTGCAAATACTTTTCAACCTAAATTTGTATGAATGATATCCCCACTTCAAATTGAAAGTCAAAGCCAAAATTCTATGAATTTTGTATAATTTATTCATTTTCATCAAAATAAAATATATAATAATACACTACACTACATAATACACTACAATACCAATTGATAAATAATAATCTTATTAAACATATCAACAAATAAGAACAAAAAAAACAACTAAACTTTAAACATCTTAAACATTATTAGTAAACACTTTTGAATTGATAATTCGATTTCTTTCCTTTTGGTGTCATAAAACAGCATTAAAATTTATTAGCCTGCGGGCAATTTGAAATTAGGAACGTACTGGACCACGTGTTAGAATTGATTTCCAGCAGAAGGAATTCACAAAATATCCATTTTAAACTGATAATAAGATATGAATTAAACTGACGATGTGATGCACATTTTCATCCAGAAGTTGTTGATTTCAACAATTTGTTTTTAAGAATTTTAATTGGTTGCACTTGTAATGTTTCTGGAAACTTTTTCTTGTCGATAAGCCACTCATTTTTCATTGGTCAGCTTCTTAATGTTTGCAAGAATGTAGCATCCAAAGATTTTAGTTTTCTGCAATGAGATATAAATTTAGTGACTTCTCTAAAGTGTTGATTTATTTTTCATGACGTACCAATTATGATAAAATATTTGAAGCAGTTCCAGTTAATTGTCCACCATTTTTTCATCGGTCAGCTTTTTAATGTTTTTAAGAACGTAGAATCCATAATTTTAGTTTTCGGCAAAGAGATATACATTTAGTGACTTCCTTAAAGTTTTATTTCATTTTTTATTTTCACTTACCTATTTTAATAAACTATCTGGTTATTTGTCTAAAATTTTCCATTTTTTTATTTCTTGCAATTGACCATGAACTTCGTTGCACAAATAAGTATTGAAAACCACATGGTTTTTTCGTTGCATTTTAGGGTAGTGTTTTGTCAAAGTTTTCTCTATTATCTTCAACACTTTTTCAAAGATTTCGTCAACATTTTGGCAAATTGGAAGTAATTCGCAAACAATTTGAAGATGTATTGAAGATGAGCTATTTCAAGTCATGTTGAATTTATGTTGAAAATTATATTTACTCTCAAACCGAAAAGTTGTTGCATTTGAAAAACGCTTATCCTGTGTTTATTGGGATGAAATTTATAGAAAAGTGTTAACAAAATAAAGTTCTATTTAGTGAATTTCAATTTACAATCGTTTCTTTTTACTGGGTATAGGGATAATAAACACAAATGCTGGCCGTGCATCGTAATTATAAAGAAGGCAGTGCGATTGATGTTGCAGTACTATGGTAGCTACGAATGGAATCACAAGAATAAATTGCTATGTTCCAAAAATAAAATGCAAAAATTAATTATGCATATATCTTGCATTTTATCGATTCAAAACACTGGTTGCATTTTATAACGTGACTGAAATAGTATATATGGGAGAGTATAACAAGAAACATTCTTCAGTAAACCAGCCACTTTGCATCTCAATGTATTAATTTCAGTCAACGAAGTGTTCCTGGTATAGAACACTAACATCCCTTTGTTATCTTGCGAAATATAAGTCGGGAACAGTGATTTTTGCTTAGGAACTACCCTTGAACGTGAGTTATAGGCTTATGTTGATTGAACAAAAAGTTTCACTTTGACTATAGCTATTGTATGGTGTACGCGTTTTAACTGGTCACCCTATGATGTTGTTCCCCCCGAGGTAACAACATTGGCAAATGAAATGGCGTTATTATCCTTTGTGGGAACCGTGGTGGTGACCACTGGATTTGAAATTGCTAGTGAGGCGGCAACAGCATGGGCATAAGTACACTCTTGTCCGCTGGTATTGCAATGCGATTGTGTAGATATTGTGGACACCAACGAATTAAGTTTGTTGATGAATGAGTCCATTGCTGCGCATGATGTAAAAGTTAGCATAACACCGGAATTATATGTTTGTTAGATGGGCGTTACAAATTGACGGTATCCATTTGGAAAAGCTGAAGAAGACGACAATGTACCGCATGTCTTTAAAGCTGTTGCCGAATGTGGTAAGACACCAGGAGTAGAGCGGCTGGCGTTTTATTCTTAACAATTATTAGTGTCCAGTGCTGTGTGAGGTTTGGTTGCAAAACAATTTAAAAACTGGTAGAAAAAAACTTTTCAAAACAATTATCATGAATGCGTGTGTGTAAACAATCTAATCAGCTGCTGCGTATACATATGCAATAATTTTATGACGTTTGGCGATGTTGTCAATTAAATTTCGGAGAAATAAACGCGAAATATTTCAAAAATGGCTGTTTTCTTCCTTCGAAATCAATTGTCAACACTCTCATTTTTCAACGCGAAAGAATGATTTAGGGGTTTTTTTTCGTGCCAATAAACATAGTACCTACTTTAAGATATAAATTCGATAACTCTTTATACCAATAACTAAAGGTTGAATTATACACCATGCGTCAATCCGTGCGTTGATGGAAGGGTTGATTTTTTCTGTTTGCGGCAGAATATTCGAGCTTTTGATTTCAAAGAGAAATTTCAACTCTTGAATCATCGGACGCATTGAACGCATGGTATGTAATTCTACCTTAATTCTGATGAGGGACTGTATCAGATAATATTTTGTCTTATGGTCTTAATCTTATTGTAAATCGCAAACTGGTATAAAAAAATTTGCATATTTTTCTAATTTTTAAATGATGACATATTTTTTTTACTGTAGAGCCTATTCCTTTACTTTTTTGTCAAAATCTCAATTGGGGATTTTTGTGGGGAATTTGAAATTAAATTGGGGATTTTTGGGGATAAAGGCGTCCTATTTTGGGGACAAGAGACCGAAAAATACTGGCAACACTGTATGGGAATGTTGTTTAGATACATATGGCTGTCACATTTGAGGATACATCGTCCAATCGTTTATTAACAGGCTATTTCTGATATCCGAATTCTGCTGTTCGTTCGCATACAAAACGAAAATCAGCTGATTTCGGTTTCTCTAAGCTCTATCTAAAGGTGGGTATTAAGTTCGAGTTTAGCCGCTAAAATCGCTAAAGTAAAAACTGAATCAGTAAAAAAGGCATACAATTATACATATTTGTTGCAAATTTTAAAATAACTTGATGGGGAATAGCACAAAGCAAATTTTCACAAAGTTTGTATTCCTTAAAGTGGACTAATTAAGGAAAGTAATCGTGAGAAAATGGAAATTTTAGCGGCTAAACTCGAACTTAATACCCACCTTAAACGACAAGTGAGACAAAAATCAATGCGAACGAAAACGTACCACTAAAATTGGGTTTCTCTAACTCCATTCGTTCGCATTTTGTCGAACAGAAATGTCACATCCACCCACGTTTTGTGGAAAATAGCATTCCTAAATAGAGAAAAACTTAATAATTGATAAATTGATTAACGCTTTTTGGTGCAAGTATCTGATAAAAATGGTTTATATCGATCTATTTCTCTTTATAACCGCCATATAGACCGTTTAAAGGAAATTCTAAAAAGAACAAACACATACATTTCGAATGAAACACTCAAAAAAGGAAAACCGAAAACTAATTATTGCAGATATATAGATTGAGCTAAACCATATATCAGCAATGAGAAAAATTTGCAAAATAAACGGCGATGCCATATTGAATTTTATGGAAAATAATTTTTAAAATGTATGGGCCTTTTTTAAGTAATTGAAATAATTGAGATCTGGTAATATTAGAATTTGACAGTAACATAGACAAATTAGAAGAAGACGCAGTCTTGTCATTGCAAAACTGAAGCACCAGTGGACTCTGCCAACAAAATATCATAAAGTTTGCGTCGACGTGTCTCTCAAATGTACTGCCGTTGGCTTCGGAAAATATCATAACATTTGTGTTTTTCATAATTTCTGAATTAAAAACCACAAAAGCAATACCAAAACGATTGTAGAAAATTAAAATAAAACGTATGTATATGTTAAAGCTAATATTTATTATGGTTTTATGTGAATATTGCTGTTTTAATTTATTCCTGGGCAGAGCTGTCTTGGGAAAAATTGACAAATAAAACATTTTTTTTCTCATAGCCCTCTACACCTTGACATTTGTTTTCTCTTTATAAGAGCACAATGCTTAATCTTGTTATACTCAATTATCTTTGACAGTAACGTTAGCCATGCGAACGAACGAAAGGAAGTTAGAGAAACCCAAATCTAGACGAAAGTGAGTGACTGCCGTTCGTTCGCAATTGCTTTCGTTCGGATATCAGAAATAGGCTGTAAGATTTTGTGGCTAGTGCTTCAATGTTTGCCTATCAGTAGTTTGTAGCCAGTCATTTTGATAATTTGTGAAACAACAGTTATTTGAAAGAAACTAGTCTATCACCGATTGATGCTTTACAATAGGCTGAGTCACATCTTAGCCTCATAAACGAGTTCTACCAAAAATGGGGCATCAAAAGAAATGCAGCCAAATCACAAGCTATCTGCATCAGGAACGCTTCTGGAAAATGACATAGATCAGTCGTCCCACAAAGTAAAATACTGCAATTGTTTCTCGATGACACTGAAATCCCATTCATGGATACTATCAAATATCTCGGGGTCAATTTTAACAATCTACTTAAATTTAATGAGCACTGCCGGAATTCCCTACAAAAGGCAAAACGAGTATTAGGATCATTTTCATATATCATGAATAGCAGATACTTACCACAAAAAAAAACTAAATTACTGATGTTTTTGACATTTACGACGTCCCGGAAGGTAAGCCTTTCAGTGAATATGCGTTTAACCTCCATACGACGTTCGTGCAGAAACTTGCCTCTCATGAAAATTACCTTTTAAAAGAAATCTATAATTTGGAAGAACATACACATTGGTCTGGTTCGACCTACTTGTCATCAATCGCCATAATCAATGAAAATACATCCGATAATCCAGACCATCCCAATACACAGCGATTCTATCACAAGATTCCTAGAACGCACAAAGGATAAATTCCTGCGTTATTTGAACACTTTTTATATTCTACATAACTCATATTACCCATATACTTGTATTATTATTACTATATTTTGTAATAATAATACAAGGATATCCATAACTCACCAGAATTCACGAAATATACCTGATATACTCTCCTTAGCAAGCCATTTACACTTGCATTCGAAACTGTTATTTTTTATTCAATCAGAAACTTTCAACATATAAAAGCTTCACATCAGCATCCGTTTTATAATTATCCAACATAATTACCACTGTGATATCATTCTGCATTACTATAAGATATTTTATACACTGCTAGTCTTTTTATTATTATTATTGCTATATTTTGTGTAACATGTTTATTACAGTCATATATAATAATAATCCATAACTCACCAGAATTCACGAAATGTACCTGATACACTCTCCTTAGCAAGCCATTTACACTTGCATTTGAAACAGTGATTTTTTATCCAATCAGAAACTTTCAACATATAAAAGCTTCACATCAGCATCCGTTTTATAATTATCCAACATAATTACCACTGTGATATCATTCTGCATTACTATAAGATATTTTATACACTGTTAGTCTTTTTTTAACAGTATAATTGTTATCTCGTTTCAAGTGTTTTTGTTATTTAGCAAGCCTTTTCTCACATTTGTTTTGCTACGTGTTTTCTTTAAACGTTCACTACCCTGCCAGCATTTCAAAGTTACATTTCATCCCCATCGCTACCACAGACTCGTAAATGACACTGCAACAATCGTCAACTGTGATGGGGGAAGCGTATGAAATATGAAATGTACATGAAAGTATTTTGCCATCACTATTGTTATAAGAGCCATTTTATGTTTTGTGAAACAACTAGCTTCTTATAATTTATTTAAATAAAATCGATAATGAAGTGTTGAAAACATATGTTATTTATTTCGTTTAAAATTGTAAAAGGTATATTGGTGAACAATTTTTAATTTTCCAAATGGAATAAAGTGACTTTTTTCAGATAATTTACAGACCCGCTGCCTCCATCGAGAATAAAAACACTGGCTGATGACGCTGCAACATCCCTTCATTTTTTGAAAACACGACACCTTCTGGAAATCGGTGTCGTGTTTTGCATCTCAATTGCGCAGTCATGTGACTCAATTTCTTTTTGGAAAACGAGAATTACCGTACAAATCAGCCAATTTGCGTTTCGAAAAAGGTGTGGATGGATAGAATTTTATATGCTTTTTCAATATTTGGTGTTTCCTCAAGAGAACAAAGGAAAGAAAACACAAATAAAGCCAAATTAAAAAATCACTCAGACGAAAAAGAGCCATCTACGGTGTGCAGACAAACTACAGCGCCGTGAATTCACTTCCGTTGTCTATACCTTCCTTGGTCTATGGCATAAGCATAGACCAATTAAGGTATAGACATCGCAAGTGAATTCACAGCGCTGTAGTTTGTCTGCACACTGTAGAGGTCTCTTTTACATCTGCAATTGAGTGATTTTTTAATTTGGCTTTAATTTGTTTTCTTTCCCTTGTTCTTTTGATGAAACACCAAATATTGGAAAAACATGTAAAATTCTATACATCCACACCTTTTTTGTAATGGAAATTGACTGATTGTTTATTTGCAGTGCGCAGTCATTCCACTCAATTGCGCAGTCAAGTGACTCAATTTCTTTTAGGAAAACGAGAATTACCGTACAAATCAGTCAATTTCCGTTACAAAAAAGGCGTGGATGTATAGAATTTTACATGTTTTTCCAATATTTGGTGTTTCATCAAAAGAACAAGGGAAAGAAAACAAATTAAAGCCAAATTAAAAAATCACTCAATTGCAGACGTAAAAGAGACCTCTACAGTGTGCAGACAAACTACAGCGCTGTGAATTCACTTGCGATGTCTATACCTTAATTGGTCTATGGCATAAGGCGCAGTCAGCTGATGTATTATTCCGTTTGATTTAAAGAAACGCTCCATTCTTTTGTTAACAAATTCTCCACCTCGATCCGTTATTAAAATTTTCATGCGTTTTCCAAATTGATTTTCGCATTCATCTACAAATTCTTTTGTTTTTCCAAACGTCTTATCCTTCGATGGGAGAAAATAAATTTTACAATATCAGCTGTAGTCATCAATCAGTGTCATAAAATAGCGATTTCCAGAAGGTGTCGTGTTTTGCATCGGTCCGCATAATTCGCAATGTACTAAATCCAAATTCCACTCGATTTATGCGCTTTACAGACTATCAGTTATTCCTTAGTTCACAGTCTCCAATGCTCCTTGTCTTTAGCTCTGTCTCATCAGCCAAATATATAACATCAAAATGTGCAACAAAATAATTTTCCTCGCAACACATATGACAAGTTGCAGACGAATCAATATACCATTCTCTGTTAAGCCTTTTATTTTTCATACTAAAACAAGCATTTCCATCTTTACCTCTTTGTACGACATTCGCCCTCCCAATAAACACAGGATGAGCGTTTTTCAAATGCAACACCTCTTCAGTTTGAGGGTAAATATCATTTTCAACATAAATTCAACTTGACTTGAAAAAGCTCATCTTCAATTCATCTTCAAATTGTTTGCGAATTACAACCAATTTGGCAAAATGTTGACGAAAACTTTGAAAATGTGTTGAAGATAATTGGAGAAAACTTTGACAAAACACTACCCTGAAATGCAACGAAAAAACCACATGGTTTTCAATACTACTTTTGACAACAAAGTTCGTGGAAGAAATACAAAAATGTGGAAATTTTTTAATAATCAATTGAAATTGCTTATAATAATTGGTAAGTAAAACTAAAACACGAAATTAAACCTTTAAGGAAGTCACTAAACTCAAATCTCTTTGCAGACAACTAAAATATTTGGATGCTGATTCTTGGACACATTAAGAGGCTGGCCGATGAAAAATGGTAGTGGCTTATCGAGAAGAGAAAGTTTCCATAAATCAAAGTGCAACCAAAAAAACTTGGTATTTATGCTTTTCTATATCAACAACTACTGGATGATAATTCGAAATTCACAAAATAACAAATTAAACCGATGATGCGATATAAATTAAACTATCGATGTGATATAGTTTAATTTATATCGCATCATCGGTTTAATTTGTTATTTTGTGAATTGAAATTGCTGGAAATTTATTCCAATTATCTGGACATCAAGTTCCTGAAAATTGCCAGTATTTTAATAACAACAATTTTGTAACACCAACGTTCTTGAGGAAATCACGAAGTACGTGGTCAGTTGGAAGAAATACAAATTGGTAAGTCAAAATAAAAAGTGAAATGAAAACATAATGGAAATCACAAAACTCGATTGTTTTGCAGAAAACTAAAATCATTGAATGGTATATTCTTGGAAGATGTTGGCCGATGAAAAACCGATGAAGGAAACAACAAAGAAAAGTTTTCAGAAAACTTACAAAGTGCAACCAATTAAAACAAAGTGCAACAATTCCTATATCAAGAACTTCTGGATGAAAATGTGCATCATCGGTTTAATTTGTTATTTTGTGAATTGAAATTGCTGGAAATTTATTCCAATTATCTGGTCATCAAGTTCCTGAAAATTGCCAGTATTTTAATAACAATTTTGTAACACCAACGTTCTTGAGGAAATCACGAAGTACGTGGTCAGTTGGAAGAAATACAAATTGGTAAGTCAAAATAAAAAGTGAAATGAAAACATAATGGAAATCACAAAACTCGATTGTTTTGCAGAAAACTAAAATCATTGAATGGTATATTCTTGGAAGATGTTGGCCGATGAAAAACCGATGAAGGAAACAACAAAGAAAAGTTTTCAGAAAACTTACAAAGTGCAATCAATTAAACCAAAGTGCAACAATTCCTATATCAAGAACTTCTGGATGAAAATGTGCATTACATCAATTTACATCCCGTCATCAATTTCATATTTTGTGATTTCCTCTTGCTGGAATCTATTTTAACACACAAGCCAGCAAGTTCCTCGATAGTAATTATTTCAAATTGCCAGCATATTAATGACACCAACATTATGGAGGAAATGGAATTATACATGTAAAAATGTTTAAGATATTTAAAGTTGTATTCATAGTTTTATTTATTAATACGTTTAATAAGATAATTACATTTTGATTGGTATTATATTATTATTTTTATATATTATTAATGTTATTTTTAAGATTATTATATTTGTTGACGAAAAAAATAATAAAATTTACAAAATCCCTAGAAATTTAGTATTGACTTTCAGTTAGAACTAGGATTGACTTTCATACAAATTGTGGTTTGAAAGTATTCGCAATAATGGTAATTTTTTATTTTTCTCACATTGAAAACTGTTTGAGAAATTATTGAGTAGCGATGCATTTCAATTTGAGGATTACAATTGAGAAATTATTGCTATTGTGTTGAATTTTACTGTTGAGGGTAATGTCTGTTTTTTGTTGAGAACGCGATTTTCTCAACAATTTCTCAACTTGAATATTACCCTAATCCTTTGAAAAAATGTTTGAAAAATTATTGAATTTTAGTATTTTTCAAACGTTTGTGTTTATTGGGCTGTTATCATTAGGGCTGTTTTCTTTTAGCACTGGATACCCTAAGCCGTGAAGGGCTAAAAGAAAACAGAGTACTCGTTTATGCAGGACATCTCCAAATATATGCAACACTGTCATCAGCTGTTTAAAAACAATCACAGAAAAGAAGTGAAATCTTGCATTTTTAATGTATGAAATGCTCAAATTAGTAATAAATATTTACTGCTGCGATTATTTATGACACTGTACCACTTTGAATTTCTTGTTTTTCGATAAATTAGTCACAATAAAGTACTATTGAGAATCGAAGAAGCGTCACTCTATAAAAATACAATCTGGCAACATCGGCGCGACTTGCACTGATGAGATGTTCTGGAGAGAACACAAGTGCAACGGTGTTCTGGATAGCTCATACAAATGTTGCATCCAGTGCTAAATGAAAACAGCCCTATTGTAATAACATTTTGGCATAAATTTATTTTTCTGTATTTTTAATGCTGACTCAATTTGTTGCTCGGAATTAGTCTTCCTCTTGTATTCCATCAAAAGTTTCTCTTTCACTAAATCCAGCCAGAGATCAACTTCAGGTCTCATTTCCAATGATGAAATAAGTGACTATAGTCCTCCGACAACGTACCCAACAAATATGCTACAGCCTTATGATCCTCAACAGTTTCTCCTAAATCTCGCAATTTGTCCACAATCGATAAAAATTTGCAGATGTGGTCCTCCATAGTTTTACCACCATCAAACACATATGCTATGTTCCCACTGACTCGTTTCCTCATTCGTTTTTCCAAAACATTTCACCGTTCACACTGAGTTGAGATGTTTTAGTTTGACAGTTACCATGGAAACTAGAAATTCACATTTACTCGAAATTCACATATATGCAACGTATGTTCGAATAACATACGCGAGCGCAAAGGGAAAAAAATTTATGTTATTTTCACATGTCCATGTTCATTCACATATATGCAACGTATGTTCAAATAACATACGCGAGAGCAAAGGGGAAAAATATGTTATTTTCACATGTCCATGTTCTTCACAGCCTTTGTTTATTCCCCTTTTTCTATGAAATTTATATCAATAATTTGACATATATTTTGAAATGGGTATGTTATTCGGGGTATATTCCAAATTAGGTGGGTTCACATTCTAAAATTTACGTGTTTTTGAGGAAAACTTGTGTCCAAAAGCTTTTTTATATGGGGAAAACGACTCGTTTTGAAATGCTTATAAAGGGAAAACATTTCAAACCCCAAAACATGCTTGGTGAGAACGCCGTAATAGATGATATTTGCCTAAGTAAACTAACATAACTTTCTTTGTAATGTTTGTTTTTTCGTGATGTTTCTTTAAATAGTCCCAAAACTCCTTTGCAGTTTTCAGTTACTTTATGAATACTTTCTTTGACTCCTCCATAGCCAAAACAATAACAGCCCTCGATTTACCAACCACTTAGCAGCATCCTCACCTGTCAATGCAGGATTTGCGCCTCCAACAACCACATCCCACAGCTCTCTTTCCAGCAGCAGCAATTCCATATTAAATTTCCAAATAGGATAATTGCTAAAAATAGCCAAAACAATAGCAGCCCTCGCTTTACCAACCACTTAGCAGTATCCTCACCAGTCAACGCAGGATTTGCGCCTCCAACAATCACATCCCACAGCTCTTTCCAGCAGCAGCAATTCCATATTAAATTTCCAAATATGATAATTGCTATTTGATAGCTTAAGAAATTGTGTGAATTCATTGTTATATTTTAACTTGTTTTGTAATTTACTCAAAAAATGATTATAAAATTAATGTTGCGAGTATAGGCCCATAACCTGTTATTAATGTTGATAAAACGGAGCTCATTTATTGAGTGATAGATTCAAAACTGCGCCAATTTTGACATAAACTAATGGTATTTTCTTTGCCTTCATTTTGTCTGTACAGAATGCGCATTTTTAAAATGTTGCCAGCAACCTAAAATAAATGTCGCCAGCAACCTAAAATAATCATTCCAGCGGGAAGAAAAGAATGCAAAGGAAAAAACAGGGCAATCGCAGCACTCTCGTTTGTCGGCAGTGCTGTAAATGCCCGCTATTTGTCTCTACGCATGGCACTATTTTCGAAGCCTTTTCGCACTTTTGCCTGTTTTTTAGAAAAGAACCTAAAGGTGAGTACTAATGGTGTTTTCTTTTCTGAAAAAAGTGCTTTGCCTTCATTTTGTCTGTACAGAATGCGCATTTTTAAAATGTTACCAGAAACCTAAAAAAATGCTATCATTTCAGCGGGCAGAAAAGAATTCAAAGAAGGAAACAGGGCAATCGCAGCACTCTCGTTTGTTGGCAGTGCTGAAAATGCCCGTAATTTGCCTCTCTGCGTGGCGCTATTTTCACAACAGAATTCGAAGCCTTTTCGCACTTTTGCCTGTTTTTTTAGAAAAGAACCTAAAGAGTACATTTTCCGGGCAAAATGCAAAAAAAGTGTGCATTTTTTACAAGAAAAGAAAACGCCATAAGTTCGAGTTTATGCTTAGTACTAATGGTGTTTTCTTTTCTGAAAAAAGGGCTTTGCCTTCATTTTGTCTGTACAGAATGCGCATTTTTAAAATGTTACCAGCAACCTAAAAAAATGCTATCATTTCAGCGGGCAGAAAAGAATTCAAAGAAGGAAACAGGGCAATCGCATCACTCTCATTTGTAGGCAGTGCTGAAAATGCCCGTAATTTGCCTCTATGCGTGGCGCTATATTCACAACAGAATGCGAAGCCTTTTCGCACTTTTGCCTGCTTTTTTTAGAAAAGAACCTAAAAAGTAAATTTTCCGGGCTAAATGCAAAAAAAGTGCGCATTTTTTACAAGAAAAGAAAACGCCATAAGTTCGTTTCTGCGAATACGAATATCTTCATATATCTCCGTAAATAGGGTCTCAATCCCAGGAATGTTATCTTATTTATGCGAAATAATATGCCTGCCTATTTTTTCGTACGAAAAATCCAGAGTTGTATAAATATGTGTCTGAAAATGCTCAAAACAAAGATTTCGCATTTATTCCGCGCTAACGTTTTTTTATATGGAGTATTACAGTTTTTCGTGCGAAAACGTGATCTTAGTACTAGGCTTTAGCCGCTAAAGGTGAGTACTATGTTCGGTTTTTTCACAAAAACACTAAATTAAAAGTACAAATATATTTATGTAGATGATTATATTTTGATCAAATCTTGCCAAATAGTGGATGGAAAAGATCCAAGAAATTGATTGCAAATAATTTTATATTTCTAAATGAATTAATTAAAAAATGTAACCGTGAAAGCAAACTGGTTTTCAGCTTGAAAACTGAACATAGTACTCAGCTTAAAGTGAAAAATAAATCAGTAAGGAAAGGCATCAAATTATAAATTTTTGTTGAAAATTTTATTATAACTTGATGGTAAATAGCCCAAAGCAAATTTTCACAAAGTTTGTATTCCATAAAATGGATTATTAAAGAAAAGTAATCGTGATAAAATGTCGGATTTAGCGGCTAAAGGTGAGTACTATGTTCGAGTTTTTCACCAAAACACTAAATTAAAAGTGCAAAAATATATATGAAGACGATAACTTTTTATCAAGTCTCTTCAAATTATGGATGGAAAAGATCCAATGTATTGATTGCGAGCCATTTAATATTTCAAAATTAATTGACTAAAAAAAGTAACCGTGAAAATAAGCTGGTTTTCAGCTTGAAAACTGAACTGAAGCTTTAAGCTGAGTACTATGTCCAGTTTTCAAGCTGAAAACCAGTTTTTTTCACTGTTACTTTTCTTATTTAATTAATTTAGAAATATAAAATGATTATCAATCAATTCATTGGATCTTTTCCATCCATTATTTGATAAGACTTGATAAAAATATAATAGTCTTCATATATATTTTTGTACTTTTAATTTAGTGTTTTGGTGAAAAAACCGAACATAGTACTCACCTTAAACTCGAACTTAATACCCACCTTAAAGTACATTTTCCGCGCAAAATGCAAAAAAGTGGGCATTTTTTACAAGAACATCGGGTGACTTCAAAAACCTTTCTCCAAATCAGGGTGCTTCGACATAAAATCCAACATTACCTCAAACTGGTTTAGTGTGTGGGGTTTTCTAGTTGATGACCTTAAAAAATTACATTTTACACAATTTTGGATGAAAACTAACAAGATAACACACATTTTTCGCTAGATCAAATGGAATTGAATGGTATTTTTTTCGAAATGAACACTTTTGACATTTACAACCGTGATACATAGTTGCTACATTTTCAAAAATCGAACAGAATCTCCGATTGTAGAAAATGTACACCTCGAATTCGTATACATAGTGGTACCAATTCGTTTTCGATTGATGTTGTTATCGAGATCAATTCATATTCAAATAGAAATAAAATTTCCTATAGAAATAACATTTTGCAAAACTTTTCTATTTATTACAAATTTTTTTTAAGAAATAAAATTTTTCAAAAATGTTCTATAGAAATAAAATTTTGCTAAAATTTTCTACTCCATAAAACTATGGAGTTATCGAAACGAATTACATAGTAACCCCCCTGACAGCGCATGAATTTTTGAGCAAGACAACAACAACAAACCGAAAACAAAATTACTTTTGTAGTCGACATTGACATTTTCTTCCTGTCAAATATTGGCGAAAAGAATTGTAAACAAATATAATTTATTAACATATTTTCTTAAACTTAACGTAAAACTATCTATGAGATCAACTCATATTCAAATACATTTCAATTATAAATTCATTATCCAACATCGGGTGACTTCAAAAAACCTTTCTCCAAATCAGGATGCTTCGACATAAAATCCAACATTACCTCAAACTGGTTTAGTTTGTGGGTTTTTCTAGTTGATGACCTTAAAAAATTACATTTTACACAATTTTGGAAGAAATATAACAAGATAACTTACATTTTTCGCTAACTCAAATGGAATCGAATGGTATTTTTTCGAAATGAACACTTTTGACATCTACAACCGTGAGACATAATTGCTACATTTTCAAAAATCGAACAGAATCTCCGATTGTAGAAAATTTACAACTCGAATTCGTATACAATGACACCAATTCGTTTTCGATTGATGTTGTTATCGAAACGAATTACATAGTAACCCCCCTGACAGCGCATGAATTTTTTAGCACGACAACAACAACAAATCGAAAACAAAATTACTTTTGTTGTCGACATTGACATTTTCTTCCTGTCAAATATTGGCGCAAAGAATTATAAACAAATATAATTTATTAACATATTCTGTAAATCACTTTGCAAAAGGCTACTATACTATGAGTCAAGTGGTTTTCTGTAGTAGTCGGGAGACATAAAAATATAAAGAAGGCATTGAAATCCTTGGCTTTCATAGACATTTACTCAATTGATTATTTTCAGCTAGTGTAATTGAGTCTACAATCAATAAATACGTTTTCACTCACAATTCTTATAATAAAGAGGTATTTTGCTATCAATTAATATTATGTTGTCTCCTGATCATCACCAAGAGGAGGTAAACTCTGCTTTGGACCGTCAAATTCGACAGGATATCCAGGATATGGCCCAAGAGGCACAAATCCAAGCACAAATTATAGCACACGAAGGTAATGGTTCCCGGTTTGTTGTAATCTCAATGAATAAAAATGACTTCTCCAAAAGTTCTGAATTTGACGGATCGTCCGTCAACTCGTCACTTATATGTCAGATTACGTAATTTGACATATACACCACAAAAACAATGTTGTCTAGTTGGAAATGTCATTTGTACCACAAAAAGAAAAGTTGAAGCATAAAAAGAAAACAAATTTTTATAATAATTTCAGCAAGGGACCGATTTCAGTCCACCTCCAGCGTTGAAGAAGATGGCCATGAAGACGTGGCTCATGAAGGAGGCGTGGTTTTGGGAGTGGTGGAAGAAGACGAACAACACGAAACTATAGTCGAAGAGGATGTTTCAGAACAAGATATGTCTGATATGCATCATACTAAAGATTATAAAGACATCTTGATGGATTCTCAAGATGGTAGTATGTTGAGGAAAAGAAGAGGCAATCTACCAAAGCATTCTGTAAAAATACTGAAAAGATGGCTTTATGAACATCGTTACAATGCTTATCCAAGCGACGCGGAAAAATTCACTTTAAGTCAAGAGGCAAATTTAACTGTGCTACAGGTAAGTAGTACAAAAAATAATGGAACGCAATGTATCACGACTGTTTTTATAATAGGTGTGTAATTGGTTCATAAATGCTCGACGTCGCATTCTGCCAGAAATGATTAGACGTGAAGGAAATGATCCACTCCATTTCACAATATCGAGAAGAGGAAAGAAGTTAAACTCATCTATGAATTCAAGTGGTAGCCTGAATATTTCTGGAAACGGCCCAAATCCTATTACATGCAGTCCTGCATCAGAAGTGGTAAATGTTGCCAAAGTAAAATATGGTTGGATTTGAATAGACTTCTTTCTAGGTGGTTGGAGCTACGGAAGAAGTTGAAGGCGAAGAAGTCCATGACGGCGTAGCAAATGTTCTAACTGCACTGGGCCATTTCGTCCAAACACCAGGTGGTCAAATGGTCAAAGTTGAACCTGATATCGAATATGACGATAGCGTTATTTACAGGTAAAATGAATGGTTTGCTTTCATTTTGTTTAGATTATTGAAATAATGTTGTTGCATATACGAAAACAAAGTTCGAATCGTGAAATTTTTCTTCAATTCCAACCGCAAATTAAATCAAACAGTTTATCAAAAAAGCAAGTTCATAAAAAACTCTCGACGATTGCAATGCCATTTCTTTCAAGAAATTCAATGAGAGATATCACACCTAGTTTATGCTTCAACAACAACGAAGAACAAGTTTCTAAAAAAGGTATGAACGAAGAATTTCAAGTTGACTCGAAATATTTTTATTCCCGCGTCATGGGACAAGATTTTGAATTAGAGAACAATCATTTCGGCAAGAAAGAATTAGACGCAATAAGGTAGTCTCCGAAATACTTTCTGATACACGTCATTCCAACGGACACAAAAAATACTTAAAATTTGTATTCTTTTTTTAATTTTTAGGTCGGAGGATGATAGCGCCAATGAGTACGATACCTGTGATGCACCCAGTGAAGAAGGCAGCAAATTTGTGAACACTGACGCGTGGCAGTCTGTTATGAAGTATGTTTCAAAAAGGTTATTTTTCCTCATTACCACTTACCTTATTTTGTTGTTGAACTTATATCTATAGTACGGAAGAAGTCACTACAACTAGTCCGAGTACACCGCATAATACAAATTGGTCCACATCACATCAACAAATGGCCCACGCACAGCACCATCCCGTTGAAAGGTCATTGCAGACACCAGGTATGTGCTTTAGTAATACTAAAAGAGTTTTATATAGGAGTTTTACATAAAACTATCAAGTATCACGAATGCAAAAAATGCCCCATACAATTAAAATGTCAAATGTGCTTTGTTGTATTACTAGACAAATAATGAAAGATACATGCGACCTTGCCACGTTCGCAATGTAATTGGTTTAGGCCCTTTAAAACGATATTCACGAAATACTTTATGTTTCGCATCCATTGGAGTTTTGGGAAATTTTTATCCAACTTAAATCCGTATTTACCAATCAAAAATTGCAACATAACGCCACTAATTCAGAAAATTTTTGGCATGCATACCTAGAATGTTTCAAATTTCGCGTAAATAGGTGTACAACTTTAGGCTTTGTAGTCGTATGTGTACTAACGGATCTTCATGAAAGAGGTAACCCCTTTTCATTCAAAAATTTCCTATTGGATATATACCGATTAAATTCATTTCTACGAATATTGTTTTGCTTAAGTTACTTATATTTAATAAGACATTTTTGGTACTAGGTGTCACTGGTGCACAGCACTCAACAAATCTCATTGTGTCCAATGACGAAGTAGTGGGATCCGAGGAGGCTGGAGTTGGAGCTGAATCTACAGTAGTCACTTCCCACAATTCGGTCCGGACCACTACCAATAACAGTATAATATTGGGAAATAGTGATATTCTTGTAAGCAATACCAAGAGTCATTTGGTTAAGGGTAAGTTTGTATATATGCTATTCCTAACATTCTGAACAAACGTTTAAAATTGCAGGTTTCGGGTGCTGTACTAAAGACAAATTTAAGTGTTTGTATTTGCTGGTAGAAACTGCGGTCTCTGTACGCCAGCTAGAAAAGAACCATGAAGATGATATACACCTATTGGGAAATTGAGCTATAAATTTGAACTAACAAACCTTTTTACATGTTTAAATCGAATTTATCCTACTTTCATAACTTTTCTTATTATATAATTAAATGTTTCATTCTCTTCGATGCTTCCAAAAGTTTTTAGTTTCAATTATAATTGACGATTATTTAATTTGTATATAATTTGTAAGATTTGTGTGAAACGTGAAGATTACAACAGCCTTTAGCAACAATTTCTTAAAATTGTCCTCTTATATACATCCGGAGCCACCGTGATGCAATGGTTAGCATGCCCGCCTTGCATACACAAGGTTGTGGGTTCGATTCCTGTACTTCCATGTACTTCACATTTTTCTTTAAAATCACATCCATACTCATAAATTGTTGTGCTTTAACGTTACAATTAGACACAAATTCTCAATTTGATTATATTGTATGTCTTTGTTGCATTGAAAAATGAAGCTTCGTATGTTATACGTAAATAGAAAGGCAATAAAGAACATTCAATTGTATGTTTCATAAAATAAGAGAGGCTGAACATATACTAACGGCTATCATTCATACTCGTATCGTCAAATATACCCAGCAAAAATTAGGCAACCACATCTCATTACAATTGACATTACCATGAGTAAAGCTGTCATTACACGTTGCATTACGTTGTGGCGAGTTATAATGACTAACTTGTAATGACAAAAATAAATACTTCTCGGTAATTTTCGAATTGTTATTCTCAAATTTTTAGGCAGTTGTAGTTAACGAATTAATAAAATAGAATAAATGATGGTACCATTAGGTATAATTATTCACATAATCGAGCACTTACATAAAAAATCAAAAAGACTATGTAATGTAACGGTAATTCTGAAAAATTTTCCGTTAAGAAGTTTTTATCACAAATATTTCATAATAATTGTGTTTAATGACATTATCATATTGTTTTAAATAAATGCTTTCTTATACCTCATCCACATTACACTTCCAAAATGCGCTTAAACTAAAATTCAAATGCCATTTGCCTTATAAAAAAGAGACTTATTTTATGGCCGAAAGTATGCCTGGGGAGAAGTACTTTCCTTCTGGGACATGCGTATGTAAATGTAATCCGAAGCGATGCCAATTAATAAGTGTTTATTAATTTTTAAATAGGCTTACCTACAAGATTACCGGGTAATGAGAGTTTTTGCTGGGTATTAAAATTCAACGAAAATCGATAGTAACTTACCTTTAAACCATGTCAAATCGTGTAAAGATTGTATCTGATCTTGCTATAGCTATAACATGTATAAATAGTTTTTATAGTTTTTACATCTGGAGCCTCTAATGAGCGGAATTTCCAAAGGATTTGTCACAAATTTGAAATTGTTATTATTTGAATATTAGAGAAATAGATTGAATACAGTTTTTATCGGTTCATTTTTTGATATAGCCCCTATATGATATCCTGATTCTAACTTGCAGGAACATCGAAGAGAATTTAGAATATATTTTCTTTTTTTCTATACGCGACAGCTATAGTTTTCAATAATAGAACCATCCTGTGAAAATTGGGTAAAAATTCTTGTTTATTTCCAAATATGGATTGTATGGATTCATGCCGGGAATTGGCACAAACTCGTATTTTGTTTGCATCCAATGTAAAAAAATTATAATTTTATTCTTCATGACAACTTCAAATCATTAATGTCGACTGAAATAATATTATTTAATAAAATGACTTGTTTTAAAATTGATTATTCAAAGTTCATTTTAATTTTGCTACGACAACTGAACATAATACCGGCCTCAAGAAATTTGGCGGTGGTATATTGTGGAACGAACTAAATTGCAAAGAGTTACTACCAGGATGGTTGTCGGAATTGTACACGGGAAAAATGATTTGCTCATCGTCGTAGAAGTTATGTCTAAATTATGGACCGATTTCGACCAATTTTTGCATGGATGTTTGGCTTGCGGAGCCTTCTCTTTGAGACCATAGATCCGGATCCGATGAAATTTGCTTCTCTTAGAGGATCGGCAAGCCAAATTTGGGGGTCGGTTTATAAGGGGGCTATACGTAAAAGTGGACCGATATGGCCCATTTGCAATACCATCCGACCTACATCAATAACAACTACTTGTGCCAAGTTTCAAGTCGATAGCTTGTTTCGTTCGAAAGTTTGCGTGATTTCAACAGACGGACATGCTCAAATCGACTCAGAATTTCACCACGACCCAGAATATATATACTTTATGGGGTCTTAGAGCAATATTTCGATGTGTTACAAACGGAATGACAAAGTTAATATACCCCCATCCTATGGTGGAGGGTATAATAAAGAACACAGGTTAAAATCTCACTAGCGGAATTTTTTTTAATCAAATATTTTTCAAAAAATTGTTTTTTTTTTCGGCGTATATTTTTGTAGAAATATATTTTTTCCATTTTAACTCGATAAAAAAATTGAAAAATCTCGTAATTTGCAAAACATCCTCAAAAGAGCATGGATGTGAAAAAGTCAACAGGCACAGGTTCAAATCCCCGCGGGGGTGAAATTTTTAATTTACTTTTATTGTTTTTTAACTTTTCGGTTGATTTTCTATTCTTTTTTGCGACATTTAATTGTCGAAAATGTTATATATTTTCCATTTGAACTCAATAACATACTGAAAATTCTCGTAACTTGCAAAACCTTCTTCAAAGGACATGGAAATGAAAAAGTCAGCAAGCACAGGTTCAAATCCCCACGCTGTCGAATATTTTTATTTAGTTTTATTGTGTTTTTGTCTTTTCGGTGGATTTCCGTTTTTTTTTTTGGACATTGAATTGTACAAAATGTTATTTTTTACTATTAAAAACTATACTCATATAAAAACTAGGTTTGAAAATACAAGAAGAGGAACCACGATTCTTACTCACGCCGTTAGTTCTTCTAGTCCGGCTTTTTTCTGTATTCCTTTTTTTCAACGCCGTGAGTTTTTCTAATCCGGCTTTTTTCTGTGTGCCAAATGTGGTGGTATATGTTTTTTTTTAAAAAGCCTAGAAGTATGCCGGTTTATTTTATTTTATTCGTTTAGTAAAGTGTGCAGTATGAAAATCACTTGAATTATAAGAATGAACATCACTTGAATTAGAAGAACGTGCAGAAATGTAATTTAAAACGTGTTGATTTTAAGTCTTTCTTAAATATGTTTGTGATAATTGGTTAAAGATAGAAAGTTCAACTTGTTAATGTTACTTTGGACGACAATAATTCTCGTATGTTTTTTCCATAAAAGTTTTGTATATATACGATTCGAAAACGTTGCAATGTACACCCATTGGTAATAGTGTTCTGTTGAAGTGCTATTCCAAAGGGAGTAGTGCGTAGAGTTTGACTCGCTTGCAGTCTGCCATTCTGTCGATTGGTGATTGTGGTGTTTGGGGGTGAACTTCTATGGGCTAATCTGATGAGGAGAATAAGTGGCTTCTGTTGAAGTTGCTGTTCAAAAGTGGAAGTGTGGATAGGCTTTAGTGGGAAACAGCGAATTCTGTTGAAATTGCTGTCCCAAGGTGAGTGGGGATGGTGTTGTGGCGGCAGGCAATTAAATACCGCGGTAGTAGTAGTTAGTATAGTAGTGTAGCTTAAGTACATTTCTGTTGAAATTGTGCTTGGGCCGGTGGAAGCGAAATTAGGGGATTCCAACAAAGATAGAGAAAGTGTGTAGCTAGAAGAAGAAGAACAGTAACAAGTAGCAAGAAAAGGGTAGGAAGTGAAGAGAACAGGAGTGGGTAAGAGAGGGGAATTAGAGGAAGAGGTGTAGTAGGGAGGGGTAAATAGAGAGAGATGGATTAGGGCTGGGGGCCGGAGTCCCCACGCAAAGAAAAGGAGGTAAAAAAGAAGCATTTTGCAGTGACGGGCCGACCGGCCCGTCACTGCAAAATGCTTCTTTTTTACCTCCTTTTCTTTCCCATCTTACACAGCTAAATACCAATGACGACTTGTACAAATTCTACCGGCCGGCATTTCTTTCTTTTTCACCACCTTTTTTCATCTTCAAAAGCTAAATACCTATAATGACTTGTACAAATTCCACTATTTTTGTTATTGTCAACAATAAAATGTTTATAACAATTTGGACAATTTTTATTTTATTTTGATGAAAGTAGAATCGTCTGAGTTTATCTGTAGGACATTTCGTCCGGATAAACCTATTATACGAACGCAGCATTACGAAATTTGGTGTAGAGGAATTTCATTGCACACAGAAGAAAGATATTAAATTTGGGAAAAAATGGGTTGGCATTTTTTATTGCCTTATGCGCTTTACAGACTATCAGTTATTCCGGACGGAATGTCGGTGTTTGTAAAGAATCTTACAGTGTGTCGGATCGATACGACTTGTCGGCGATGACTAAATAATCGGTAAATGTGTTATCGATCCCATAAACATGCAGCAGTATCGATTATGCCTTCGGACTTAACTTATATTGTGCACAATATATGGGATATGTTCGACACGAGCACTGTCGTCCGGAATAACTGACAGTCTGTAAAGCGCATTAGTTATTTTTACAACCAGAAGTACTACCTATCACCACCAAACATTTTTTATCTCCTTAGTTATTTTTACAACCAGAAGTGCTACCCATCACCACAAAAAGTTGAAATGACGATTTTATTGCGTTTGTTGTTGCATGGCCACGTGGAAATTATTGTTTCTTGAAATAACTCAATAAATAACAAGCCATAGCATGTGTTCATTGAACTTCAATGTTTAATATTTAAAAAGGATTCTGTATTGACAATAAAAACATTCAGAAACATGAAACAAAGGAAACATGAAAAAAAGAAACAACCACCGTCTTCTCAATCTGCGCTTTCAGCCACTCCACCAACCGACTACCTAAAATTGTTTCACTCACCATCATTGCCACATAAAGACAATAGTAGAAAATAAAACATACATCAAAATATTCACACTCAAAACACCGTCTTCTCTATATGAGCTTCTAGTCACTCTAAAAACCGACTACGTAAAATTGTCTCACAATCATTGCCATAAACAAATAATATAATCTAAAACTCGCATAAAAACATTCAAACTCCCAACCATTGTCTTCTCTAAACTGGCTTCTAGCTACTCCACAAACCCATTCATTTTGGTCAATCCATTTGTCGTTTGCCTAAAAGTATACTTTGGGCAAAAAGGAGTGAATCAATAATAAAGCCATATGTGTGTTAGGGTATAATAAAATTGTGTTGTTTAAGAATCTGATGACCACAACTAGTTGCCCTCGAGTCCAAATTGTTAATCGATGGATCGATTCGAAATCACCCGTTGAATCGATATAGCCCTGGCTGTCCGTCCGTCGTTGTTATCTATTTGAGTTGATGTTCAAACGACAGAAGTCGCAATTTTTATCCAATCTTCATGAAATTTGGCAGGATAGGATGTTATTTTAGCATAGAAGAACGCTATAGAGATTTTGGGAAAATCAGATAACATTTTTGTATCGCTTGATTAGCATAAACAATTACGTTATTATCGGCATTTATTAATTGATTTTATTGTAATTTGCCGCCTATTCATATCGTAATTTCTGCTTTGTTATTCTTCTTTGGTCATATTCTTTGTGTTTTTAACAAACAGTGTTGCCATTTCCAATCAGAAATTGGTAAAAATGGCATTTTTATGGCGGTTATCGTGAATAAAGCCATATGTGTGTTAGGGTATAATAAAATTGTGTTGTTTAAGAATCTGATGACCACAACTAGTTGCCCTCGAGTCCAAATTGTTAATCGATGGATCGATTCGAAATCACCCGTTGAATCGATATAGCCCTGGCTGTCCGTCCGTCGTTGTTATCTATTTGAGTTGATGTTCAAACGACAGAAGTCGCAATTTTTATCCGATCTTCATGAAATTTGGCAGGATAGGATGCTCTTTTAGCATAGAAGAACGCTATAGAGATTTTGGGAAAATCAGATAACATTTTTGTATCGCTTGATTAGCATAAAAAATTACGTTATTATCGGCATTTATTAATTGATTTTATTGTAATTTGCCGCCTATTCATATCGTAATTTCTGCTTTGTTATTCTTCTTTGGTCATATTCTTTGTGTTTTTAACAAACAGTGTTGCCATTTCCAATCAGAAATTGGTAAAAATGGCATTTTTATGGCGGTTATCGTGAATAAAGCCATATGTGTGTTAGGGTATAATAAAATTGTGTTGTTTAAGAATCTGATGACCACAACTAGTTGCCCTCGAGTCCAAATTGTTAATCGATGGATCGATTCGAAATCACCCGTTGAATCGATATAGCCCTGGCTGTCCGTCCGTCGTTGTTATCTATTTGAGTTGATGTTCAAACGACAGAAGTCGCAATTTTTATCCGATCTTCATGAAATTTGGCAGGATAGGATGCTCTTTTAGCATAGAAGAACGCTATAGAGATTTTGGGAAAATCAGATAACATTTTTGTATCGCTTGATTAGCATAAAAAATTACGTTATTATCGGCATTTATTAATTGATTTTATTGTAATTTGCCGCCTATTCATATCGTAATTTCTGCTTTGTTATTCTTCTTTGGTCATATTCTTTGTGTTTTTAACAAACAGTGTTGCCATTTCCAATCAGAAATTGGTAAAAATGGCATTTTTATGGCGGTTATCGTGAATAAAGCCATATGTGTGTTAGGGTATAATAAAATTGTGTTGTTTAAGAATCTGATGACCACAACTAGTTGCCCTCGAGTCCAAATTGTTAATCGATGGATCGATTCGAAATCACCCGTTGAATCGATATAGCCCTGGCTGTCCGTCCGTCGTTGTTATCTATTTGAGTTGATGTTCAAACGACAGAAGTCGCAATTTTTATCCGATCTTCATGAAATTTGGCAGGATAGGATGCTCTTTTAGCATAGAAGAACGCTATAGAGATTTTGGGAAAATCAGATAACATTTTTGTATCGCTTGATTAGCATAAAAAATTACGTTATTATCGGCATTTATTAATTGATTTTATTGTAATTTGCCGCCTATTCATATCGTAATTTCTGCTTTGTTATTCTTCTTTGGTCATATTCTTTGTGTTTTTAACAAACAGTGTTGCCATTTCCAATCAGAAATTGGTAAAAATGGCATTTTTATGGCGGTTATCGTGAATAAAGCCATATGTGTGTTAGGGTATAATAAAATTGTGTTGTTTAAGAATCTGATGACCACAACTAGTTGCCCTCGAGTCCAAATTGTTAATCGATGGATCGATTCGAAATCACCCGTTGAATCGATATAGCCCTGGCTGTCCGTCCGTCGTTGTTATCTATTTGAGTTGATGTTCAAACGACAGAAGTCGCAATTTTTATCCGATCTTCATGAAATTTGGCAGGATAGGATGCTCTTTTAGCATAGAAGAACGCTATAGAGATTTTGGGAAAATCAGATAACATTTTTGTATCGCTTGATTAGCATAAAAAATTACGTTATTATCGGCATTTATTAATTGATTTTATTGTAATTTGCCGCCTATTCATATCGTAATTTCTGCTTTGTTATTCTTCTTTGGTCATATTCTTTGTGTTTTTAACAAACAGTGTTGCCATTTCCAATCAGAAATTGGTAAAAATGGCATTTTTATGGCGGTTATCGTGAATAAAGCCATATGTGTGTTAGGGTATAATAAAATTGTGTTGTTTAAGAATCTGATGACCACAACTAGTTGCCCTCGAGTCCAAATTGTTAATATGGATCGATTCGAAATCACCCGTTGAATCGATATAGCCCTGGCTGTCCGTCCGTCGTTGTTATCTATTTGAGTTGATGTTCAAACGACAGAAGTCGCAATTTTTATCCGATCTTCATGAAATTTGGCAGGATAGGATGCTCTTTTAGCATAGAAGAACGCTATAGAGATTTTGGGAAAATCAGATAACATTTTTGTATCGCTTGATTAGCATAAAAAATTACGTTATTATCGGCATTTATTAATTGATTTTATTGTAATTTGCCGCCTATTCATATCGTAATTTCTGCTTTGTTATTCTTCTTTGGTCATATTCTTTGTGTTTTTAACAAACAGTGTTGCCATTTCCAATCAGAAATTGGTAAAAATGGCATTTTTATGGCGGTTATCGTGAATAAAGCCATATGTGTGTTAGGGTATAATAAAATTGTGTTGTTTAAGAATCTGATGACCACAACTAGTTGCCCTCGAGTCCAAATTGTTAATCGATGGATCGATTCGAAATCACCCGTTGAATCGATATAGCCCTGGCTGTCCGTCCGTCGTTGTTATCTATTTGAGTTGATGTTCAAACGACAGAAGTCGCAATTTTTATCCGATCTTCATGAAATTTGGCAGGATAGGATGCTCTTTTAGCATAGAAGAACGCTATAGAGATTTTGGGAAAATCAGATAACATTTTTGTATCGCTTGATTAGCATAAAAAATTACGTTATTATCGGCATTTATTAATTGATTTTATTGTAATTTGCCGCCTATTCATATCGTAATTTCTGCTTTGTTATTCTTCTTTGGTCATATTCTTTGTGTTTTTAACAAACAGTGTTGCCATTTCCAATCAGAAATTGGTAAAAATGGCATTTTTATGGCGGTTATCGTGAATAAAGCCATATGTGTGTTAGGGTATAATAAAATTGTGTTGTTTAAGAATCTGATGACCACAACTAGTTGCCCTCGAGTCCAAATTGTTAATCGATGGATCGATTCGAAATCACCCGTTGAATCGATATAGCCCTGGCTGTCCGTCCGTCGTTGTTATCTATTTGAGTTGATGTTCAAACGACAGAAGTCGCAATTTTTATCCGATCTTCATGAAATTTGGCAGGATAGGATGCTCTTTTAGCATAGAAGAACGCTATAGAGATTTTGGGAAAATCAGATAACATTTTTGTATCGCTTGATTAGCATAAAAAATTACGTTATTATCGGCATTTATTAATTGATTTTATTGTAATTTGCCGCCTATTCATATCGTAATTTCTGCTTTGTTATTCTTCTTTGGTCATATTCTTTGTGTTTTTAACAAACAGTGTTGCCATTTCCAATCAGAAATTGGTAAAAATGGCATTTTTATGGCGGTTATCGTGAATAAAGCCATATGTGTGTTAGGGTATAATAAAATTGTGTTGTTTAAGAATCTGATGACCACAACTAGTTGCCCTCGAGTCCAAATTGTTAATCGATGGATCGATTCGAAATCACCCGTTGAATCGATATAGCCCTGGCTGTCCGTCCGTCGTTGTTATCTATTTGAGTTGATGTTCAAACGACAGAAGTCGCAATTTTTATCCGATCTTCATGAAATTTGGCAGGATAGGATGCTCTTTTAGCATAGAAGAACGCTATAGAGATTTTGGGAAAATCAGATAACATTTTTGTATCGCTTGATTAGCATAAAAAATTACGTTATTATCGGCATTTATTAATTGATTTTATTGTAATTTGCCGCCTATTCATATCGTAATTTCTGCTTTGTTATTCTTCTTTGGTCATATTCTTTGTGTTTTTAACAAACAGTGTTGCCATTTCCAATCAGAAATTGGTAAAAATGGCATTTTTATGGCGGTTATCGTGAATAAAGCCATATGTGTGTTAGGGTATAATAAAATTGTGTTGTTTAAGAATCTGATGACCACAACTAGTTGCCCTCGAGTCCAAATTGTTAATCGATGGATCGATTCGAAATCACCCGTTGAATCGATATAGCCCTGGCTGTCCGTCCGTCGTTGTTATCTATTTGAGTTGATGTTCAAACGACAGAAGTCGCAATTTTTATCCAATCTTCATGAAATTTGGCAGGATAGGATGTTATTTTAGCATAGAAGAACGCTATAGAGATTTTGGGAAAATCAGATAACATTTTTGTATCGCTTGATTAGCATAAACAATTACGTTATTATCGGCATTTATTAATTGATTTTATTGTAATTTGCCGCCTATTCATATCGTAATTTCTGCTTTGTTATTCTTCTTTGGTCATATTCTTTGTGTTTTTAACAAACAGTGTTGCCATTTCCAATCAGAAATTGGTAAAAATGGCATTTTTATGGCGGTTATCGTGAATAAAGCCATATGTGTGTTAGGGTATAATAAAATTGTGTTGTTTAAGAATCTGATGACCACAACTAGTTGCCCTCGAGTCCAAATTGTTAATCGATGGATCGATTCGAAATCACCCGTTGAATCGATATAGCCCTGGCTGTCCGTCCGTCGTTGTTATCTATTTGAGTTGATGTTCAAACGACAGAAGTCGCAATTTTTATCCGATCTTCATGAAATTTGGCAGGATAGGATGCTCTTTTAGCATAGAAGAACGCTATAGAGATTTTGGGAAAATCAGATAACATTTTTGTATCGCTTGATTAGCATAAAAAATTACGTTATTATCGGCATTTATTAATTGATTTTATTGTAATTTGCCGCCTATTCATATCGTAATTTCTGCTTTGTTATTCTTCTTTGGTCATATTCTTTGTGTTTTTAACAAACAGTGTTGCCATTTCCAATCAGAAATTGGTAAAAATGGCATTTTTATGGCGGTTATCGTGAATAAAGCCATATGTGTGTTAGGGTATAATAAAATTGTGTTGTTTAAGAATCTGATGACCACAACTAGTTGCCCTCGAGTCCAAATTGTTAATCGATGGATCGATTCGAAATCACCCGTTGAATCGATATAGCCCTGGCTGTCCGTCCGTCGTTGTTATCTATTTGAGTTGATGTTCAAACGACAGAAGTCGCAATTTTTATCCGATCTTCATGAAATTTGGCAGGATAGGATGCTCTTTTAGCATAGAAGAACGCTATAGAGATTTTGGGAAAATCAGATAACATTTTTGTATCGCTTGATTAGCATAAAAAATTACGTTATTATCGGCATTTATTAATTGATTTTATTGTAATTTGCCGCCTATTCATATCGTAATTTCTGCTTTGTTATTCTTCTTTGGTCATATTCTTTGTGTTTTTAACAAACAGTGTTGCCATTTCCAATCAGAAATTGGTAAAAATGGCATTTTTATGGCGGTTATCGTGAATAAAGCCATATGTGTGTTAGGGTATAATAAAATTGTGTTGTTTAAGAATCTGATGACCACAACTAGTTGCCCTCGAGTCCAAATTGTTAATCGATGGATCGATTCGAAATCACCCGTTGAATCGATATAGCCCTGGCTGTCCGTCCGTCGTTGTTATCTATTTGAGTTGATGTTCAAACGACAGAAGTCGCAATTTTTATCCGATCTTCATGAAATTTGGCAGGATAGGATGCTCTTTTAGCATAGAAGAACGCTATAGAGATTTTGGGAAAATCAGATAACATTTTTGTATCGCTTGATTAGCATAAAAAATTACGTTATTATCGGCATTTATTAATTGATTTTATTGTAATTTGCCGCCTATTCATATCGTAATTTCTGCTTTGTTATTCTTCTTTGGTCATATTCTTTGTGTTTTTAACAAACAGTGTTGCCATTTCCAATCAGAAATTGGTAAAAATGGCATTTTTATGGCGGTTATCGTGAATAAAGCCATATGTGTGTTAGGGTATAATAAAATTGTGTTGTTTAAGAATCTGATGACCACAACTAGTTGCCCTCGAGTCCAAATTGTTAATCGATGGATCGATTCGAAATCACCCGTTGAATCGATATAGCCCTGGCTGTCCGTCCGTCGTTGTTATCTATTTGAGTTGATGTTCAAACGACAGAAGTCGCAATTTTTATCCGATCTTCATGAAATTTGGCAGGATAGGATGCTCTTTTAGCATAGAAGAACGCTATAGAGATTTTGGGAAAATCAGATAACATTTTTGTATCGCTTGATTAGCATAAAAAATTACGTTATTATCGGCATTTATTAATTGATTTTATTGTAATTTGCCGCCTATTCATATCGTAATTTCTGCTTTGTTATTCTTCTTTGGTCATATTCTTTGTGTTTTTAACAAACAGTGTTGCCATTTCCAATCAGAAATTGGTAAAAATGGCATTTTTATGGCGGTTATCGTGAATAAAGCCATATGTGTGTTAGGGTATAATAAAATTGTGTTGTTTAAGAATCTGATGACCACAACTAGTTGCCCTCGAGTCCAAATTGTTAATATGGATCGATTCGAAATCACCCGTTGAATCGATATAGCCCTGGCTGTCCGTCCGTCGTTGTTATCTATTTGAGTTGATGTTCAAACGACAGAAGTCGCAATTTTTATCCGATCTTCATGAAATTTGGCAGGATAGGATGCTCTTTTAGCATAGAAGAACGCTATAGAGATTTTGGGAAAATCAGATAACATTTTTGTATCGCTTGATTAGCATAAAAAATTACGTTATTATCGGCATTTATTAATTGATTTTATTGTAATTTGCCGCCTATTCATATCGTAATTTCTGCTTTGTTATTCTTCTTTGGTCATATTCTTTGTGTTTTTAACAAACAGTGTTGCCATTTCCAATCAGAAATTGGTAAAAATGGCATTTTTATGGCGGTTATCGTGAATAAAGCCATATGTGTGTTAGGGTATAATAAAATTGTGTTGTTTAAGAATCTGATGACCACAACTAGTTGCCCTCGAGTCCAAATTGTTAATCGATGGATCGATTCGAAATCACCCGTTGAATCGATATAGCCCTGGCTGTCCGTCCGTCGTTGTTATCTATTTGAGTTGATGTTCAAACGACAGAAGTCGCAATTTTTATCCGATCTTCATGAAATTTGGCAGGATAGGATGCTCTTTTAGCATAGAAGAACGCTATAGAGATTTTGGGAAAATCAGATAACATTTTTGTATCGCTTGATTAGCATAAAAAATTACGTTATTATCGGCATTTATTAATTGATTTTATTGTAATTTGCCGCCTATTCATATCGTAATTTCTGCTTTGTTATTCTTCTTTGGTCATATTCTTTGTGTTTTTAACAAACAGTGTTGCCATTTCCAATCAGAAATTGGTAAAAATGGCATTTTTATGGCGGTTATCGTGAATAAAGCCATATGTGTGTTAGGGTATAATAAAATTGTGTTGTTTAAGAATCTGATGACCACAACTAGTTGCCCTCGAGTCCAAATTGTTAATCGATGGATCGATTCGAAATCACCCGTTGAATCGATATAGCCCTGGCTGTCCGTCCGTCGTTGTTATCTATTTGAGTTGATGTTCAAACGACAGAAGTCGCAATTTTTATCCGATCTTCATGAAATTTGGCAGGATAGGATGCTCTTTTAGCATAGAAGAACGCTATAGAGATTTTGGGAAAATCAGATAACATTTTTGTATCGCTTGATTAGCATAAAAAATTACGTTATTATCGGCATTTATTAATTGATTTTATTGTAATTTGCCGCCTATTCATATCGTAATTTCTGCTTTGTTATTCTTCTTTGGTCATATTCTTTGTGTTTTTAACAAACAGTGTTGCCATTTCCAATCAGAAATTGGTAAAAATGGCATTTTTATGGCGGTTATCGTGAATAAAGCCATATGTGTGTTAGGGTATAATAAAATTGTGTTGTTTAAGAATCTGATGACCACAACTAGTTGCCCTCGAGTCCAAATTGTTAATCGATGGATCGATTCGAAATCACCCGTTGAATCGATATAGCCCTGGCTGTCCGTCCGTCGTTGTTATCTATTTGAGTTGATGTTCAAACGACAGAAGTCGCAATTTTTATCCGATCTTCATGAAATTTGGCAGGATAGGATGCTCTTTTAGCATAGAAGAACGCTATAGAGATTTTGGGAAAATCAGATAACATTTTTGTATCGCTTGATTAGCATAAAAAATTACGTTATTATCGGCATTTATTAATTGATTTTATTGTAATTTGCCGCCTATTCATATCGTAATTTCTGCTTTGTTATTCTTCTTTGGTCATATTCTTTGTGTTTTTAACAAACAGTGTTGCCATTTCCAATCAGAAATTGGTAAAAATGGCATTTTTATGGCGGTTATCGTGAATAAAGCCATATGTGTGTTAGGGTATAATAAAATTGTGTTGTTTAAGAATTTTTTATGCTAATCAAGCGATACAAAAATGTTATCTGATTTTCCCAAAATCTCTATAGCGTTCTTCTATGCTAAAAGAGCATCCTATCCTGCCAAATTTCATGAAGATCGGATAAAAATTGCGACTTCTGTCGTTTGAACATCAACTCAAATAGATAACAACGACGGACGGACAGCCAGGGCTATATCGATTCAACGGGTGATTTCGAATCGATCCATCGATTAACAATTTGGACTCGAGGGCAACTAGTTGTGGTCATCAGATTCTTAAACAACACAATTTTATTATACCCTAACACACATATGGCTTTATTCACGATAACCGCCATAAAAATGCCATTTTTACCAATTTCTGATTGGAAATGGCAACACTGTTTGTTAAAAACACAAAGAATATGACCAAAGAAGAATAACAAAGCAGAAATTACGATATGAATAGGCGGCAAATTACAATAAAATCAATTAATAAATGCCGATAATAACGTAATTTTTTATGCTAATCAAGCGATACAAAAATGTTATCTGATTTTCCCAAAATCTCTATAGCGTTCTTCTATGCTAAAAGAGCATCCTATCCTGCCAAATTTCATGAAGATCGGATAAAAATTGCGACTTCTGTCGTTTGAACATCAACTCAAATAGATAACAACGACGGACGGACAGCCAGGGCTATATCGATTCAACGGGTGATTTCGAATCGATCCATCGATTAACAATTTGGACTCGAGGGCAACTAGTTGTGGTCATCAGATTCTTAAACAACACAATTTTATTATACCCTAACACACATATGGCTTTATTCACGATAACCGCCATAAAAATGCCATTTTTACCAATTTCTGATTGGAAATGGCAACACTGTTTGTTAAAAACACAAAGAATATGACCAAAGAAGAATAACAAAGCAGAAATTACGATATGAATAGGCGGCAAATTACAATAAAATCAATTAATAAATGCCGATAATAACGTAATTTTTTATGCTAATCAAGCGATACAAAAATGTTATCTGATTTTCCCAAAATCTCTATAGCGTTCTTCTATGCTAAAAGAGCATCCTATCCTGCCAAATTTCATGAAGATCGGATAAAAATTGCGACTTCTGTCGTTTGAACATCAACTCAAATAGATAACAACGACGGACGGACAGCCAGGGCTATATCGATTCAACGGGTGATTTCGAATCGATCCATCGATTAACAATTTGGACTCGAGGGCAACTAGTTGTGGTCATCAGATTCTTAAACAACACAATTTTATTATACCCTAACACACATATGGCTTTATTCACGATAACCGCCATAAAAATGCCATTTTTACCAATTTCTGATTGGAAATGGCAACACTGTTTGTTAAAAACACAAAGAATATGACCAAAGAAGAATAACAAAGCAGAAATTACGATATGAATAGGCGGCAAATTACAATAAAATCAATTAATAAATGCCGATAATAACGTAATTTTTTATGCTAATCAAGCGATACAAAAATGTTATCTGATTTTCCCAAAATCTCTATAGCGTTCTTCTATGCTAAAAGAGCATCCTATCCTGCCAAATTTCATGAAGATCGGATAAAAATTGCGACTTCTGTCGTTTGAACATCAACTCAAATAGATAACAACGACGGACGGACAGCCAGGGCTATATCGATTCAACGGGTGATTTCGAATCGATCCATCGATTAACAATTTGGACTCGAGGGCAACTAGTTGTGGTCATCAGATTCTTAAACAACACAATTTTATTATACCCTAACACACATATGGCTTTATTCACGATAACCGCCATAAAAATGCCATTTTTACCAATTTCTGATTGGAAATGGCAACACTGTTTGTTAAAAACACAAAGAATATGACCAAAGAAGAATAACAAAGCAGAAATTACGATATGAATAGGCGGCAAATTACAATAAAATCAATTAATAAATGCCGATAATAACGTAATTTTTTATGCTAATCAAGCGATACAAAAATGTTATCTGATTTTCCCAAAATCTCTATAGCGTTCTTCTATGCTAAAAGAGCATCCTATCCTGCCAAATTTCATGAAGATCGGATAAAAATTGCGACTTCTGTCGTTTGAACATCAACTCAAATAGATAACAACGACGGACGGACAGCCAGGGCTATATCGATTCAACGGGTGATTTCGAATCGATCCATCGATTAACAATTTGGACTCGAGGGCAACTAGTTGTGGTCATCAGATTCTTAAACAACACAATTTTATTATACCCTAACACACATATGGCTTTATTCACGATAACCGCCATAAAAATGCCATTTTTACCAATTTCTGATTGGAAATGGCAACACTGTTTGTTAAAAACACAAAGAATATGACCAAAGAAGAATAACAAAGCAGAAATTACGATATGAATAGGCGGCAAATTACAATAAAATCAATTAATAAATGCCGATAATAACGTAATTTTTTATGCTAATCAAGCGATACAAAAATGTTATCTGATTTTCCCAAAATCTCTATAGCGTTCTTCTATGCTAAAAGAGCATCCTATCCTGCCAAATTTCATGAAGATCGGATAAAAATTGCGACTTCTGTCGTTTGAACATCAACTCAAATAGATAACAACGACGGACGGACAGCCAGGGCTATATCGATTCAACGGGTGATTTCGAATCGATCCATCGATTAACAATTTGGACTCGAGGGCAACTAGTTGTGGTCATCAGATTCTTAAACAACACAATTTTATTATACCCTAACACACATATGGCTTTATTCACGATAACCGCCATAAAAATGCCATTTTTACCAATTTCTGATTGGAAATGGCAACACTGTTTGTTAAAAACACAAAGAATATGACCAAAGAAGAATAACAAAGCAGAAATTACGATATGAATAGGCGGCAAATTACAATAAAATCAATTAATAAATGCCGATAATAACGTAATTTTTTATGCTAATCAAGCGATACAAAAATGTTATCTGATTTTCCCAAAATCTCTATAGCGTTCTTCTATGCTAAAAGAGCATCCTATCCTGCCAAATTTCATGAAGATCGGATAAAAATTGCGACTTCTGTCGTTTGAACATCAACTCAAATAGATAACAACGACGGACGGACAGCCAGGGCTATATCGATTCAACGGGTGATTTCGAATCGATCCATCGATTAACAATTTGGACTCGAGGGCAACTAGTTGTGGTCATCAGATTCTTAAACAACACAATTTTATTATACCCTAACACACATATGGCTTTATTCACGATAACCGCCATAAAAATGCCATTTTTACCAATTTCTGATTGGAAATGGCAACACTGTTTGTTAAAAACACAAAGAATATGACCAAAGAAGAATAACAAAGCAGAAATTACGATATGAATAGGCGGCAAATTACAATAAAATCAATTAATAAATGCCGATAATAACGTAATTTTTTATGCTAATCAAGCGATACAAAAATGTTATCTGATTTTCCCAAAATCTCTATAGCGTTCTTCTATGCTAAAAGAGCATCCTATCCTGCCAAATTTCATGAAGATCGGATAAAAATTGCGACTTCTGTCGTTTGAACATCAACTCAAATAGATAACAACGACGGACGGACAGCCAGGGCTATATCGATTCAACGGGTGATTTCGAATCGATCCATCGATTAACAATTTGGACTCGAGGGCAACTAGTTGTGGTCATCAGATTCTTAAACAACACAATTTTATTATACCCTAACACACATATGGCTTTATTCACGATAACCGCCATAAAAATGCCATTTTTACCAATTTCTGATTGGAAATGGCAACACTGTTTGTTAAAAACACAAAGAATATGACCAAAGAAGAATAACAAAGCAGAAATTACGATATGAATAGGCGGCAAATTACAATAAAATCAATTAATAAATGCCGATAATAACGTAATTTTTTATGCTAATCAAGCGATACAAAAATGTTATCTGATTTTCCCAAAATCTCTATAGCGTTCTTCTATGCTAAAAGAGCATCCTATCCTGCCAAATTTCATGAAGATCGGATAAAAATTGCGACTTCTGTCGTTTGAACATCAACTCAAATAGATAACAACGACGGACGGACAGCCAGGGCTATATCGATTCAACGGGTGATTTCGAATCGATCCATCGATTAACAATTTGGACTCGAGGGCAACTAGTTGTGGTCATCAGATTCTTAAACAACACAATTTTATTATACCCTAACACACATATGGCTTTATTCACGATAACCGCCATAAAAATGCCATTTTTACCAATTTCTGATTGGAAATGGCAACACTGTTTGTTAAAAACACAAAGAATATGACCAAAGAAGAATAACAAAGCAGAAATTACGATATGAATAGGCGGCAAATTACAATAAAATCAATTAATAAATGCCGATAATAACGTAATTTTTTATGCTAATCAAGCGATACAAAAATGTTATCTGATTTTCCCAAAATCTCTATAGCGTTCTTCTATGCTAAAAGAGCATCCTATCCTGCCAAATTTCATGAAGATCGGATAAAAATTGCGACTTCTGTCGTTTGAACATCAACTCAAATAGATAACAACGACGGACGGACAGCCAGGGCTATATCGATTCAACGGGTGATTTCGAATCGATCCATCGATTAACAATTTGGACTCGAGGGCAACTAGTTGTGGTCATCAGATTCTTAAACAACACAATTTTATTATACCCTAACACACATATGGCTTTATTCACGATAACCGCCATAAAAATGCCATTTTTACCAATTTCTGATTGGAAATGGCAACACTGTTTGTTAAAAACACAAAGAATATGACCAAAGAAGAATAACAAAGCAGAAATTACGATATGAATAGGCGGCAAATTACAATAAAATCAATTAATAAATGCCGATAATAACGTAATTTTTTATGCTAATCAAGCGATACAAAAATGTTATCTGATTTTCCCAAAATCTCTATAGCGTTCTTCTATGCTAAAAGAGCATCCTATCCTGCCAAATTTCATGAAGATCGGATAAAAATTGCGACTTCTGTCGTTTGAACATCAACTCAAATAGATAACAACGACGGACGGACAGCCAGGGCTATATCGATTCAACGGGTGATTTCGAATCGATCCATCGATTAACAATTTGGACTCGAGGGCAACTAGTTGTGGTCATCAGATTCTTAAACAACACAATTTTATTATACCCTAACACACATATGGCTTTATTCACGATAACCGCCATAAAAATGCCATTTTTACCAATTTCTGATTGGAAATGGCAACACTGTTTGTTAAAAACACAAAGAATATGACCAAAGAAGAATAACAAAGCAGAAATTACGATATGAATAGGCGGCAAATTACAATAAAATCAATTAATAAATGCCGATAATAACGTAATTTTTTATGCTAATCAAGCGATACAAAAATGTTATCTGATTTTCCCAAAATCTCTATAGCGTTCTTCTATGCTAAAAGAGCATCCTATCCTGCCAAATTTCATGAAGATCGGATAAAAATTGCGACTTCTGTCGTTTGAACATCAACTCAAATAGATAACAACGACGGACGGACAGCCAGGGCTATATCGATTCAACGGGTGATTTCGAATCGATCCATCGATTAACAATTTGGACTCGAGGGCAACTAGTTGTGGTCATCAGATTCTTAAACAACACAATTTTATTATACCCTAACACACATATGGCTTTATTCACGATAACCGCCATAAAAATGCCATTTTTACCAATTTCTGATTGGAAATGGCAACACTGTTTGTTAAAAACACAAAGAATATGACCAAAGAAGAATAACAAAGCAGAAATTACGATATGAATAGGCGGCAAATTACAATAAAATCAATTAATAAATGCCGATAATAACGTAATTTTTTATGCTAATCAAGCGATACAAAAATGTTATCTGATTTTCCCAAAATCTCTATAGCGTTCTTCTATGCTAAAAGAGCATCCTATCCTGCCAAATTTCATGAAGATCGGATAAAAATTGCGACTTCTGTCGTTTGAACATCAACTCAAATAGATAACAACGACGGACGGACAGCCAGGGCTATATCGATTCAACGGGTGATTTCGAATCGATCCATCGATTAACAATTTGGACTCGAGGGCAACTAGTTGTGGTCATCAGATTCTTAAACAACACAATTTTATTATACCCTAACACACATATGGCTTTATTCACGATAACCGCCATAAAAATGCCATTTTTACCAATTTCTGATTGGAAATGGCAACACTGTTTGTTAAAAACACAAAGAATATGACCAAAGAAGAATAACAAAGCAGAAATTACGATATGAATAGGCGGCAAATTACAATAAAATCAATTAATAAATGCCGATAATAACGTAATTTTTTATGCTAATCAAGCGATACAAAAATGTTATCTGATTTTCCCAAAATCTCTATAGCGTTCTTCTATGCTAAAAGAGCATCCTATCCTGCCAAATTTCATGAAGATCGGATAAAAATTGCGACTTCTGTCGTTTGAACATCAACTCAAATAGATAACAACGACGGACGGACAGCCAGGGCTATATCGATTCAACGGGTGATTTCGAATCGATCCATCGATTAACAATTTGGACTCGAGGGCAACTAGTTGTGGTCATCAGATTCTTAAACAACACAATTTTATTATACCCTAACACACATATGGCTTTATTCACGATAACCGCCATAAAAATGCCATTTTTACCAATTTCTGATTGGAAATGGCAACACTGTTTGTTAAAAACACAAAGAATATGACCAAAGAAGAATAACAAAGCAGAAATTACGATATGAATAGGCGGCAAATTACAATAAAATCAATTAATAAATGCCGATAATAACGTAATTTTTTATGCTAATCAAGCGATACAAAAATGTTATCTGATTTTCCCAAAATCTCTATAGCGTTCTTCTATGCTAAAAGAGCATCCTATCCTGCCAAATTTCATGAAGATCGGATAAAAATTGCGACTTCTGTCGTTTGAACATCAACTCAAATAGATAACAACGACGGACGGACAGCCAGGGCTATATCGATTCAACGGGTGATTTCGAATCGATCCATCGATTAACAATTTGGACTCGAGGGCAACTAGTTGTGGTCATCAGATTCTTAAACAACACAATTTTATTATACCCTAACACACATATGGCTTTATTCACGATAACCGCCATAAAAATGCCATTTTTACCAATTTCTGATTGGAAATGGCAACACTGTTTGTTAAAAACACAAAGAATATGACCAAAGAAGAATAACAAAGCAGAAATTACGATATGAATAGGCGGCAAATTACAATAAAATCAATTAATAAATGCCGATAATAACGTAATTTTTTATGCTAATCAAGCGATACAAAAATGTTATCTGATTTTCCCAAAATCTCTATAGCGTTCTTCTATGCTAAAAGAGCATCCTATCCTGCCAAATTTCATGAAGATCGGATAAAAATTGCGACTTCTGTCGTTTGAACATCAACTCAAATAGATAACAACGACGGACGGACAGCCAGGGCTATATCGATTCAACGGGTGATTTCGAATCGATCCATCGATTAACAATTTGGACTCGAGGGCAACTAGTTGTGGTCATCAGATTCTTAAACAACACAATTTTATTATACCCTAACACACATATGGCTTTATTCACGATAACCGCCATAAAAATGCCATTTTTACCAATTTCTGATTGGAAATGGCAACACTGTTTGTTAAAAACACAAAGAATATGACCAAAGAAGAATAACAAAGCAGAAATTACGATATGAATAGGCGGCAAATTACAATAAAATCAATTAATAAATGCCGATAATAACGTAATTTTTTATGCTAATCAAGCGATACAAAAATGTTATCTGATTTTCCCAAAATCTCTATAGCGTTCTTCTATGCTAAAAGAGCATCCTATCCTGCCAAATTTCATGAAGATCGGATAAAAATTGCGACTTCTGTCGTTTGAACATCAACTCAAATAGATAACAACGACGGACGGACAGCCAGGGCTATATCGATTCAACGGGTGATTTCGAATCGATCCATCGATTAACAATTTGGACTCGAGGGCAACTAGTTGTGGTCATCAGATTCTTAAACAACACAATTTTATTATACCCTAACACACATATGGCTTTATTCACGATAACCGCCATAAAAATGCCATTTTTACCAATTTCTGATTGGAAATGGCAACACTGTTTGTTAAAAACACAAAGAATATGACCAAAGAAGAATAACAAAGCAGAAATTACGATATGAATAGGCGGCAAATTACAATAAAATCAATTAATAAATGCCGATAATAACGTAATTTTTTATGCTAATCAAGCGATACAAAAATGTTATCTGATTTTCCCAAAATCTCTATAGCGTTCTTCTATGCTAAAAGAGCATCCTATCCTGCCAAATTTCATGAAGATCGGATAAAAATTGCGACTTCTGTCGTTTGAACATCAACTCAAATAGATAACAACGACGGACGGACAGCCAGGGCTATATCGATTCAACGGGTGATTTCGAATCGATCCATCGATTAACAATTTGGACTCGAGGGCAACTAGTTGTGGTCATCAGATTCTTAAACAACACAATTTTATTATACCCTAACACACATATGGCTTTATTCACGATAACCGCCATAAAAATGCCATTTTTACCAATTTCTGATTGGAAATGGCAACACTGTTTGTTAAAAACACAAAGAATATGACCAAAGAAGAATAACAAAGCAGAAATTACGATATGAATAGGCGGCAAATTACAATAAAATCAATTAATAAATGCCGATAATAACGTAATTTTTTATGCTAATCAAGCGATACAAAAATGTTATCTGATTTTCCCAAAATCTCTATAGCGTTCTTCTATGCTAAAAGAGCATCCTATCCTGCCAAATTTCATGAAGATCGGATAAAAATTGCGACTTCTGTCGTTTGAACATCAACTCAAATAGATAACAACGACGGACGGACAGCCAGGGCTATATCGATTCAACGGGTGATTTCGAATCGATCCATCGATTAACAATTTGGACTCGAGGGCAACTAGTTGTGGTCATCAGATTCTTAAACAACACAATTTTATTATACCCTAACACACATATGGCTTTATTCACGATAACCGCCATAAAAATGCCATTTTTACCAATTTCTGATTGGAAATGGCAACACTGTTTGTTAAAAACACAAAGAATATGACCAAAGAAGAATAACAAAGCAGAAATTACGATATGAATAGGCGGCAAATTACAATAAAATCAATTAATAAATGCCGATAATAACGTAATTTTTTATGCTAATCAAGCGATACAAAAATGTTATCTGATTTTCCCAAAATCTCTATAGCGTTCTTCTATGCTAAAAGAGCATCCTATCCTGCCAAATTTCATGAAGATCGGATAAAAATTGCGACTTCTGTCGTTTGAACATCAACTCAAATAGATAACAACGACGGACGGACAGCCAGGGCTATATCGATTCAACGGGTGATTTCGAATCGATCCATCGATTAACAATTTGGACTCGAGGGCAACTAGTTGTGGTCATCAGATTCTTAAACAACACAATTTTATTATACCCTAACACACATATGGCTTTATTCACGATAACCGCCATAAAAATGCCATTTTTACCAATTTCTGATTGGAAATGGCAACACTGTTTGTTAAAAACACAAAGAATATGACCAAAGAAGAATAACAAAGCAGAAATTACGATATGAATAGGCGGCAAATTACAATAAAATCAATTAATAAATGCCGATAATAACGTAATTTTTTATGCTAATCAAGCGATACAAAAATGTTATCTGATTTTCCCAAAATCTCTATAGCGTTCTTCTATGCTAAAAGAGCATCCTATCCTGCCAAATTTCATGAAGATCGGATAAAAATTGCGACTTCTGTCGTTTGAACATCAACTCAAATAGATAACAACGACGGACGGACAGCCAGGGCTATATCGATTCAACGGGTGATTTCGAATCGATCCATCGATTAACAATTTGGACTCGAGGGCAACTAGTTGTGGTCATCAGATTCTTAAACAACACAATTTTATTATACCCTAACACACATATGGCTTTATTCACGATAACCGCCATAAAAATGCCATTTTTACCAATTTCTGATTGGAAATGGCAACACTGTTTGTTAAAAACACAAAGAATATGACCAAAGAAGAATAACAAAGCAGAAATTACGATATGAATAGGCGGCAAATTACAATAAAATCAATTAATAAATGCCGATAATAACGTAATTTTTTATGCTAATCAAGCGATACAAAAATGTTATCTGATTTTCCCAAAATCTCTATAGCGTTCTTCTATGCTAAAAGAGCATCCTATCCTGCCAAATTTCATGAAGATCGGATAAAAATTGCGACTTCTGTCGTTTGAACATCAACTCAAATAGATAACAACGACGGACGGACAGCCAGGGCTATATCGATTCAACGGGTGATTTCGAATCGATCCATCGATTAACAATTTGGACTCGAGGGCAACTAGTTGTGGTCATCAGATTCTTAAACAACACAATTTTATTATACCCTAACACACATATGGCTTTATTCACGATAACCGCCATAAAAATGCCATTTTTACCAATTTCTGATTGGAAATGGCAACACTGTTTGTTAAAAACACAAAGAATATGACCAAAGAAGAATAACAAAGCAGAAATTACGATATGAATAGGCGGCAAATTACAATAAAATCAATTAATAAATGCCGATAATAACGTAATTTTTTATGCTAATCAAGCGATACAAAAATGTTATCTGATTTTCCCAAAATCTCTATAGCGTTCTTCTATGCTAAAAGAGCATCCTATCCTGCCAAATTTCATGAAGATCGGATAAAAATTGCGACTTCTGTCGTTTGAACATCAACTCAAATAGATAACAACGACGGACGGACAGCCAGGGCTATATCGATTCAACGGGTGATTTCGAATCGATCCATCGATTAACAATTTGGACTCGAGGGCAACTAGTTGTGGTCATCAGATTCTTAAACAACACAATTTTATTATACCCTAACACACATATGGCTTTATTCACGATAACCGCCATAAAAATGCCATTTTTACCAATTTCTGATTGGAAATGGCAACACTGTTTGTTAAAAACACAAAGAATATGACCAAAGAAGAATAACAAAGCAGAAATTACGATATGAATAGGCGGCAAATTACAATAAAATCAATTAATAAATGCCGATAATAACGTAATTTTTTATGCTAATCAAGCGATACAAAAATGTTATCTGATTTTCCCAAAATCTCTATAGCGTTCTTCTATGCTAAAAGAGCATCCTATCCTGCCAAATTTCATGAAGATCGGATAAAAATTGCGACTTCTGTCGTTTGAACATCAACTCAAATAGATAACAACGACGGACGGACAGCCAGGGCTATATCGATTCAACGGGTGATTTCGAATCGATCCATCGATTAACAATTTGGACTCGAGGGCAACTAGTTGTGGTCATCAGATTCTTAAACAACACAATTTTATTATACCCTAACACACATATGGCTTTATTCACGATAACCGCCATAAAAATGCCATTTTTACCAATTTCTGATTGGAAATGGCAACACTGTTTGTTAAAAACACAAAGAATATGACCAAAGAAGAATAACAAAGCAGAAATTACGATATGAATAGGCGGCAAATTACAATAAAATCAATTAATAAATGCCGATAATAACGTAATTTTTTATGCTAATCAAGCGATACAAAAATGTTATCTGATTTTCCCAAAATCTCTATAGCGTTCTTCTATGCTAAAAGAGCATCCTATCCTGCCAAATTTCATGAAGATCGGATAAAAATTGCGACTTCTGTCGTTTGAACATCAACTCAAATAGATAACAACGACGGACGGACAGCCAGGGCTATATCGATTCAACGGGTGATTTCGAATCGATCCATCGATTAACAATTTGGACTCGAGGGCAACTAGTTGTGGTCATCAGATTCTTAAACAACACAATTTTATTATACCCTAACACACATATGGCTTTATTCACGATAACCGCCATAAAAATGCCATTTTTACCAATTTCTGATTGGAAATGGCAACACTGTTTGTTAAAAACACAAAGAATATGACCAAAGAAGAATAACAAAGCAGAAATTACGATATGAATAGGCGGCAAATTACAATAAAATCAATTAATAAATGCCGATAATAACGTAATTTTTTATGCTAATCAAGCGATACAAAAATGTTATCTGATTTTCCCAAAATCTCTATAGCGTTCTTCTATGCTAAAAGAGCATCCTATCCTGCCAAATTTCATGAAGATCGGATAAAAATTGCGACTTCTGTCGTTTGAACATCAACTCAAATAGATAACAACGACGGACGGACAGCCAGGGCTATATCGATTCAACGGGTGATTTCGAATCGATCCATCGATTAACAATTTGGACTCGAGGGCAACTAGTTGTGGTCATCAGATTCTTAAACAACACAATTTTATTATACCCTAACACACATATGGCTTTATTCACGATAACCGCCATAAAAATGCCATTTTTACCAATTTCTGATTGGAAATGGCAACACTGTTTGTTAAAAACACAAAGAATATGACCAAAGAAGAATAACAAAGCAGAAATTACGATATGAATAGGCGGCAAATTACAATAAAATCAATTAATAAATGCCGATAATAACGTAATTTTTTATGCTAATCAAGCGATACAAAAATGTTATCTGATTTTCCCAAAATCTCTATAGCGTTCTTCTATGCTAAAAGAGCATCCTATCCTGCCAAATTTCATGAAGATCGGATAAAAATTGCGACTTCTGTCGTTTGAACATCAACTCAAATAGATAACAACGACGGACGGACAGCCAGGGCTATATCGATTCAACGGGTGATTTCGAATCGATCCATCGATTAACAATTTGGACTCGAGGGCAACTAGTTGTGGTCATCAGATTCTTAAACAACACAATTTTATTATACCCTAACACACATATGGCTTTATTCACGATAACCGCCATAAAAATGCCATTTTTACCAATTTCTGATTGGAAATGGCAACACTGTTTGTTAAAAACACAAAGAATATGACCAAAGAAGAATAACAAAGCAGAAATTACGATATGAATAGGCGGCAAATTACAATAAAATCAATTAATAAATGCCGATAATAACGTAATTTTTTATGCTAATCAAGCGATACAAAAATGTTATCTGATTTTCCCAAAATCTCTATAGCGTTCTTCTATGCTAAAAGAGCATCCTATCCTGCCAAATTTCATGAAGATCGGATAAAAATTGCGACTTCTGTCGTTTGAACATCAACTCAAATAGATAACAACGACGGACGGACAGCCAGGGCTATATCGATTCAACGGGTGATTTCGAATCGATCCATCGATTAACAATTTGGACTCGAGGGCAACTAGTTGTGGTCATCAGATTCTTAAACAACACAATTTTATTATACCCTAACACACATATGGCTTTATTCACGATAACCGCCATAAAAATGCCATTTTTACCAATTTCTGATTGGAAATGGCAACACTGTTTGTTAAAAACACAAAGAATATGACCAAAGAAGAATAACAAAGCAGAAATTACGATATGAATAGGCGGCAAATTACAATAAAATCAATTAATAAATGCCGATAATAACGTAATTTTTTATGCTAATCAAGCGATACAAAAATGCTATCTGATTTTCCCAAAATCTCTATAGCGTTCTTCTATGCTAAAAGAGCATCCTATCCTGCCAAATTTCATGAAGATCGGATAAAAATTGCGACTTCTGTCGTTTGAACATCAACTCAAATAGATAACAACGACGGACGGACAGCCAGGGCTATATCGATTCAACGGGTGATTTCGAATCGATCCATCGATTAACAATTTGGACTCGAGGGCAACTAGTTGTGGTCATCAGATTCTTAAACAACACAATTTTATTATACCCTAACACACATATGGCTTTATTCACGATAACCGCCATAAAAATGCCATTTTTACCAATTTCTGATTGGAAATGGCAACACTGTTTGTTAAAAACACAAAGAATATGACCAAAGAAGAATAACAAAGCAGAAATTACGATATGAATAGGCGGCAAATTACAATAAAATCAATTAATAAATGCCGATAATAACGTAATTTTTTATGCTAATCAAGCGATACAAAAATGTTATCTGATTTTCCCAAAATCTCTATAGCGTTCTTCTATGCTAAAAGAGCATCCTATCCTGCCAAATTTCATGAAGATCGGATAAAAATTGCGACTTCTGTCGTTTGAACATCAACTCAAATAGATAACAACGACGGACGGACAGCCAGGGCTATATCGATTCAACGGGTGATTTCGAATCGATCCATCGATTAACAATTTGGACTCGAGGGCAACTAGTTGTGGTCATCAGATTCTTAAACAACACAATTTTATTATACCCTAACACACATATGGCTTTATTCACGATAACCGCCATAAAAATGCCATTTTTACCAATTTCTGATTGGAAATGGCAACACTGTTTGTTAAAAACACAAAGAATATGACCAAAGAAGAATAACAAAGCAGAAATTACGATATGAATAGGCGGCAAATTACAATAAAATCAATTAATAAATGCCGATAATAACGTAATTTTTTATGCTAATCAAGCGATACAAAAATGTTATCTGATTTTCCCAAAATCTCTATAGCGTTCTTCTATGCTAAAAGAGCATCCTATCCTGCCAAATTTCATGAAGATCGGATAAAAATTGCGACTTCTGTCGTTTGAACATCAACTCAAATAGATAACAACGACGGACGGACAGCCAGGGCTATATCGATTCAACGGGTGATTTCGAATCGATCCATCGATTAACAATTTGGACTCGAGGGCAACTAGTTGTGGTCATCAGATTCTTAAACAACACAATTTTATTATACCCTAACACACATATGGCTTTATTCACGATAACCGCCATAAAAATGCCATTTTTACCAATTTCTGATTGGAAATGGCAACACTGTTTGTTAAAAACACAAAGAATATGACCAAAGAAGAATAACAAAGCAGAAATTACGATATGAATAGGCGGCAAATTACAATAAAATCAATTAATAAATGCCGATAATAACGTAATTTTTTATGCTAATCAAGCGATACAAAAATGTTATCTGATTTTCCCAAAATCTCTATAGCGTTCTTCTATGCTAAAAGAGCATCCTATCCTGCCAAATTTCATGAAGATCGGATAAAAATTGCGACTTCTGTCGTTTGAACATCAACTCAAATAGATAACAACGACGGACGGACAGCCAGGGCTATATCGATTCAACGGGTGATTTCGAATCGATCCATCGATTAACAATTTGGACTCGAGGGCAACTAGTTGTGGTCATCAGATTCTTAAACAACACAATTTTATTATACCCTAACACACATATGGCTTTATTCACGATAACCGCCATAAAAATGCCATTTTTACCAATTTCTGATTGGAAATGGCAACACTGTTTGTTAAAAACACAAAGAATATGACCAAAGAAGAATAACAAAGCAGAAATTACGATATGAATAGGCGGCAAATTACAATAAAATCAATTAATAAATGCCGATAATAACGTAATTTTTTATGCTAATCAAGCGATACAAAAATGTTATCTGATTTTCCCAAAATCTCTATAGCGTTCTTCTATGCTAAAAGAGCATCCTATCCTGCCAAATTTCATGAAGATCGGATAAAAATTGCGACTTCTGTCGTTTGAACATCAACTCAAATAGATAACAACGACGGACGGACAGCCAGGGCTATATCGATTCAACGGGTGATTTCGAATCGATCCATCGATTAACAATTTGGACTCGAGGGCAACTAGTTGTGGTCATCAGATTCTTAAACAACACAATTTTATTATACCCTAACACACATATGGCTTTATTCACGATAACCGCCATAAAAATGCCATTTTTACCAATTTCTGATTGGAAATGGCAACACTGTTTGTTAAAAACACAAAGAATATGACCAAAGAAGAATAACAAAGCAGAAATTACGATATGAATAGGCGGCAAATTACAATAAAATCAATTAATAAATGCCGATAATAACGTAATTTTTTATGCTAATCAAGCGATACAAAAATGTTATCTGATTTTCCCAAAATCTCTATAGCGTTCTTCTATGCTAAAAGAGCATCCTATCCTGCCAAATTTCATGAAGATCGGATAAAAATTGCGACTTCTGTCGTTTGAACATCAACTCAAATAGATAACAACGACGGACGGACAGCCAGGGCTATATCGATTCAACGGGTGATTTCGAATCGATCCATCGATTAACAATTTGGACTCGAGGGCAACTAGTTGTGGTCATCAGATTCTTAAACAACACAATTTTATTATACCCTAACACACATATGGCTTTATTCACGATAACCGCCATAAAAATGCCATTTTTACCAATTTCTGATTGGAAATGGCAACACTGTTTGTTAAAAACACAAAGAATATGACCAAAGAAGAATAACAAAGCAGAAATTACGATATGAATAGGCGGCAAATTACAATAAAATCAATTAATAAATGCCGATAATAACGTAATTTTTTATGCTAATCAAGCGATACAAAAATGTTATCTGATTTTCCCAAAATCTCTATAGCGTTCTTCTATGCTAAAAGAGCATCCTATCCTGCCAAATTTCATGAAGATCGGATAAAAATTGCGACTTCTGTCGTTTGAACATCAACTCAAATAGATAACAACGACGGACGGACAGCCAGGGCTATATCGATTCAACGGGTGATTTCGAATCGATCCATCGATTAACAATTTGGACTCGAGGGCAACTAGTTGTGGTCATCAGATTCTTAAACAACACAATTTTATTATACCCTAACACACATATGGCTTTATTCACGATAACCGCCATAAAAATGCCATTTTTACCAATTTCTGATTGGAAATGGCAACACTGTTTGTTAAAAACACAAAGAATATGACCAAAGAAGAATAACAAAGCAGAAATTACGATATGAATAGGCGGCAAATTACAATAAAATCAATTAATAAATGCCGATAATAACGTAATTTTTTATGCTAATCAAGCGATACAAAAATGTTATCTGATTTTCCCAAAATCTCTATAGCGTTCTTCTATGCTAAAAGAGCATCCTATCCTGCCAAATTTCATGAAGATCGGATAAAAATTGCGACTTCTGTCGTTTGAACATCAACTCAAATAGATAACAACGACGGACGGACAGCCAGGGCTATATCGATTCAACGGGTGATTTCGAATCGATCCATCGATTAACAATTTGGACTCGAGGGCAACTAGTTGTGGTCATCAGATTCTTAAACAACACAATTTTATTATACCCTAACACACATATGGCTTTATTCACGATAACCGCCATAAAAATGCCATTTTTACCAATTTCTGATTGGAAATGGCAACACTGTTTGTTAAAAACACAAAGAATATGACCAAAGAAGAATAACAAAGCAGAAATTACGATATGAATAGGCGGCAAATTACAATAAAATCAATTAATAAATGCCGATAATAACGTAATTTTTTATGCTAATCAAGCGATACAAAAATGTTATCTGATTTTCCCAAAATCTCTATAGCGTTCTTCTATGCTAAAAGAGCATCCTATCCTGCCAAATTTCATGAAGATCGGATAAAAATTGCGACTTCTGTCGTTTGAACATCAACTCAAATAGATAACAACGACGGACGGACAGCCAGGGCTATATCGATTCAACGGGTGATTTCGAATCGATCCATCGATTAACAATTTGGACTCGAGGGCAACTAGTTGTGGTCATCAGATTCTTAAACAACACAATTTTATTATACCCTAACACACATATGGCTTTATTCACGATAACCGCCATAAAAATGCCATTTTTACCAATTTCTGATTGGAAATGGCAACACTGTTTGTTAAAAACACAAAGAATATGACCAAAGAAGAATAACAAAGCAGAAATTACGATATGAATAGGCGGCAAATTACAATAAAATCAATTAATAAATGCCGATAATAACGTAATTTTTTATGCTAATCAAGCGATACAAAAATGTTATCTGATTTTCCCAAAATCTCTATAGCGTTCTTCTATGCTAAAAGAGCATCCTATCCTGCCAAATTTCATGAAGATCGGATAAAAATTGCGACTTCTGTCGTTTGAACATCAACTCAAATAGATAACAACGACGGACGGACAGCCAGGGCTATATCGATTCAACGGGTGATTTCGAATCGATCCATCGATTAACAATTTGGACTCGAGGGCAACTAGTTGTGGTCATCAGATTCTTAAACAACACAATTTTATTATACCCTAACACACATATGGCTTTATTCACGATAACCGCCATAAAAATGCCATTTTTACCAATTTCTGATTGGAAATGGCAACACTGTTTGTTAAAAACACAAAGAATATGACCAAAGAAGAATAACAAAGCAGAAATTACGATATGAATAGGCGGCAAATTACAATAAAATCAATTAATAAATGCCGATAATAACGTAATTTTTTATGCTAATCAAGCGATACAAAAATGTTATCTGATTTTCCCAAAATCTCTATAGCGTTCTTCTATGCTAAAAGAGCATCCTATCCTGCCAAATTTCATGAAGATCGGATAAAAATTGCGACTTCTGTCGTTTGAACATCAACTCAAATAGATAACAACGACGGACGGACAGCCAGGGCTATATCGATTCAACGGGTGATTTCGAATCGATCCATCGATTAACAATTTGGACTCGAGGGCAACTAGTTGTGGTCATCAGATTCTTAAACAACACAATTTTATTATACCCTAACACACATATGGCTTTATTCACGATAACCGCCATAAAAATGCCATTTTTACCAATTTCTGATTGGAAATGGCAACACTGTTTGTTAAAAACACAAAGAATATGACCAAAGAAGAATAACAAAGCAGAAATTACGATATGAATAGGCGGCAAATTACAATAAAATCAATTAATAAATGCCGATAATAACGTAATTTTTTATGCTAATCAAGCGATACAAAAATGTTATCTGATTTTCCCAAAATCTCTATAGCGTTCTTCTATGCTAAAAGAGCATCCTATCCTGCCAAATTTCATGAAGATCGGATAAAAATTGCGACTTCTGTCGTTTGAACATCAACTCAAATAGATAACAACGACGGACGGACAGCCAGGGCTATATCGATTCAACGGGTGATTTCGAATCGATCCATCGATTAACAATTTGGACTCGAGGGCAACTAGTTGTGGTCATCAGATTCTTAAACAACACAATTTTATTATACCCTAACACACATATGGCTTTATTCACGATAACCGCCATAAAAATGCCATTTTTACCAATTTCTGATTGGAAATGGCAACACTGTTTGTTAAAAACACAAAGAATATGACCAAAGAAGAATAACAAAGCAGAAATTACGATATGAATAGGCGGCAAATTACAATAAAATCAATTAATAAATGCCGATAATAACGTAATTTTTTATGCTAATCAAGCGATACAAAAATGTTATCTGATTTTCCCAAAATCTCTATAGCGTTCTTCTATGCTAAAAGAGCATCCTATCCTGCCAAATTTCATGAAGATCGGATAAAAATTGCGACTTCTGTCGTTTGAACATCAACTCAAATAGATAACAACGACGGACGGACAGCCAGGGCTATATCGATTCAACGGGTGATTTCGAATCGATCCATCGATTAACAATTTGGACTCGAGGGCAACTAGTTGTGGTCATCAGATTCTTAAACAACACAATTTTATTATACCCTAACACACATATGGCTTTATTCACGATAACCGCCATAAAAATGCCATTTTTACCAATTTCTGATTGGAAATGGCAACACTGTTTGTTAAAAACACAAAGAATATGACCAAAGAAGAATAACAAAGCAGAAATTACGATATGAATAGGCGGCAAATTACAATAAAATCAATTAATAAATGCCGATAATAACGTAATTTTTTATGCTAATCAAGCGATACAAAAATGTTATCTGATTTTCCCAAAATCTCTATAGCGTTCTTCTATGCTAAAAGAGCATCCTATCCTGCCAAATTTCATGAAGATCGGATAAAAATTGCGACTTCTGTCGTTTGAACATCAACTCAAATAGATAACAACGACGGACGGACAGCCAGGGCTATATCGATTCAACGGGTGATTTCGAATCGATCCATCGATTAACAATTTGGACTCGAGGGCAACTAGTTGTGGTCATCAGATTCTTAAACAACACAATTTTATTATACCCTAACACACATATGGCTTTATTCACGATAACCGCCATAAAAATGCCATTTTTACCAATTTCTGATTGGAAATGGCAACACTGTTTGTTAAAAACACAAAGAATATGACCAAAGAAGAATAACAAAGCAGAAATTACGATATGAATAGGCGGCAAATTACAATAAAATCAATTAATAAATGCCGATAATAACGTAATTTTTTATGCTAATCAAGCGATACAAAAATGTTATCTGATTTTCCCAAAATCTCTATAGCGTTCTTCTATGCTAAAAGAGCATCCTATCCTGCCAAATTTCATGAAGATCGGATAAAAATTGCGACTTCTGTCGTTTGAACATCAACTCAAATAGATAACAACGACGGACGGACAGCCAGGGCTATATCGATTCAACGGGTGATTTCGAATCGATCCATCGATTAACAATTTGGACTCGAGGGCAACTAGTTGTGGTCATCAGATTCTTAAACAACACAATTTTATTATACCCTAACACACATATGGCTTTATTCACGATAACCGCCATAAAAATGCCATTTTTACCAATTTCTGATTGGAAATGGCAACACTGTTTGTTAAAAACACAAAGAATATGACCAAAGAAGAATAACAAAGCAGAAATTACGATATGAATAGGCGGCAAATTACAATAAAATCAATTAATAAATGCCGATAATAACGTAATTTTTTATGCTAATCAAGCGATACAAAAATGTTATCTGATTTTCCCAAAATCTCTATAGCGTTCTTCTATGCTAAAAGAGCATCCTATCCTGCCAAATTTCATGAAGATCGGATAAAAATTGCGACTTCTGTCGTTTGAACATCAACTCAAATAGATAACAACGACGGACGGACAGCCAGGGCTATATCGATTCAACGGGTGATTTCGAATCGATCCATCGATTAACAATTTGGACTCGAGGGCAACTAGTTGTGGTCATCAGATTCTTAAACAACACAATTTTATTATACCCTAACACACATATGGCTTTATTCACGATAACCGCCATAAAAATGCCATTTTTACCAATTTCTGATTGGAAATGGCAACACTGTTTGTTAAAAACACAAAGAATATGACCAAAGAAGAATAACAAAGCAGAAATTACGATATGAATAGGCGGCAAATTACAATAAAATCAATTAATAAATGCCGATAATAACGTAATTTTTTATGCTAATCAAGCGATACAAAAATGTTATCTGATTTTCCCAAAATCTCTATAGCGTTCTTCTATGCTAAAAGAGCATCCTATCCTGCCAAATTTCATGAAGATCGGATAAAAATTGCGACTTCTGTCGTTTGAACATCAACTCAAATAGATAACAACGACGGACGGACAGCCAGGGCTATATCGATTCAACGGGTGATTTCGAATCGATCCATCGATTAACAATTTGGACTCGAGGGCAACTAGTTGTGGTCATCAGATTCTTAAACAACACAATTTTATTATACCCTAACACACATATGGCTTTATTCACGATAACCGCCATAAAAATGCCATTTTTACCAATTTCTGATTGGAAATGGCAACACTGTTTGTTAAAAACACAAAGAATATGACCAAAGAAGAATAACAAAGCAGAAATTACGATATGAATAGGCGGCAAATTACAATAAAATCAATTAATAAATGCCGATAATAACGTAATTTTTTATGCTAATCAAGCGATACAAAAATGTTATCTGATTTTCCCAAAATCTCTATAGCGTTCTTCTATGCTAAAAGAGCATCCTATCCTGCCAAATTTCATGAAGATCGGATAAAAATTGCGACTTCTGTCGTTTGAACATCAACTCAAATAGATAACAACGACGGACGGACAGCCAGGGCTATATCGATTCAACGGGTGATTTCGAATCGATCCATCGATTAACAATTTGGACTCGAGGGCAACTAGTTGTGGTCATCAGATTCTTAAACAACACAATTTTATTATACCCTAACACACATATGGCTTTATTCACGATAACCGCCATAAAAATGCCATTTTTACCAATTTCTGATTGGAAATGGCAACACTGTTTGTTAAAAACACAAAGAATATGACCAAAGAAGAATAACAAAGCAGAAATTACGATATGAATAGGCGGCAAATTACAATAAAATCAATTAATAAATGCCGATAATAACGTAATTTTTTATGCTAATCAAGCGATACAAAAATGTTATCTGATTTTCCCAAAATCTCTATAGCGTTCTTCTATGCTAAAAGAGCATCCTATCCTGCCAAATTTCATGAAGATCGGATAAAAATTGCGACTTCTGTCGTTTGAACATCAACTCAAATAGATAACAACGACGGACGGACAGCCAGGGCTATATCGATTCAACGGGTGATTTCGAATCGATCCATCGATTAACAATTTGGACTCGAGGGCAACTAGTTGTGGTCATCAGATTCTTAAACAACACAATTTTATTATACCCTAACACACATATGGCTTTATTCACGATAACCGCCATAAAAATGCCATTTTTACCAATTTCTGATTGGAAATGGCAACACTGTTTGTTAAAAACACAAAGAATATGACCAAAGAAGAATAACAAAGCAGAAATTACGATATGAATAGGCGGCAAATTACAATAAAATCAATTAATAAATGCCGATAATAACGTAATTTTTTATGCTAATCAAGCGATACAAAAATGTTATCTGATTTTCCCAAAATCTCTATAGCGTTCTTCTATGCTAAAAGAGCATCCTATCCTGCCAAATTTCATGAAGATCGGATAAAAATTGCGACTTCTGTCGTTTGAACATCAACTCAAATAGATAACAACGACGGACGGACAGCCAGGGCTATATCGATTCAACGGGTGATTTCGAATCGATCCATCGATTAACAATTTGGACTCGAGGGCAACTAGTTGTGGTCATCAGATTCTTAAACAACACAATTTTATTATACCCTAACACACATATGGCTTTATTCACGATAACCGCCATAAAAATGCCATTTTTACCAATTTCTGATTGGAAATGGCAACACTGTTTGTTAAAAACACAAAGAATATGACCAAAGAAGAATAACAAAGCAGAAATTACGATATGAATAGGCGGCAAATTACAATAAAATCAATTAATAAATGCCGATAATAACGTAATTTTTTATGCTAATCAAGCGATACAAAAATGTTATCTGATTTTCCCAAAATCTCTATAGCGTTCTTCTATGCTAAAAGAGCATCCTATCCTGCCAAATTTCATGAAGATCGGATAAAAATTGCGACTTCTGTCGTTTGAACATCAACTCAAATAGATAACAACGACGGACGGACAGCCAGGGCTATATCGATTCAACGGGTGATTTCGAATCGATCCATCGATTAACAATTTGGACTCGAGGGCAACTAGTTGTGGTCATCAGATTCTTAAACAACACAATTTTATTATACCCTAACACACATATGGCTTTATTCACGATAACCGCCATAAAAATGCCATTTTTACCAATTTCTGATTGGAAATGGCAACACTGTTTGTTAAAAACACAAAGAATATGACCAAAGAAGAATAACAAAGCAGAAATTACGATATGAATAGGCGGCAAATTACAATAAAATCAATTAATAAATGCCGATAATAACGTAATTTTTTATGCTAATCAAGCGATACAAAAATGTTATCTGATTTTCCCAAAATCTCTATAGCGTTCTTCTATGCTAAAAGAGCATCCTATCCTGCCAAATTTCATGAAGATCGGATAAAAATTGCGACTTCTGTCGTTTGAACATCAACTCAAATAGATAACAACGACGGACGGACAGCCAGGGCTATATCGATTCAACGGGTGATTTCGAATCGATCCATCGATTAACAATTTGGACTCGAGGGCAACTAGTTGTGGTCATCAGATTCTTAAACAACACAATTTTATTATACCCTAACACACATATGGCTTTATTCACGATAACCGCCATAAAAATGCCATTTTTACCAATTTCTGATTGGAAATGGCAACACTGTTTGTTAAAAACACAAAGAATATGACCAAAGAAGAATAACAAAGCAGAAATTACGATATGAATAGGCGGCAAATTACAATAAAATCAATTAATAAATGCCGATAATAACGTAATTTTTTATGCTAATCAAGCGATACAAAAATGTTATCTGATTTTCCCAAAATCTCTATAGCGTTCTTCTATGCTAAAAGAGCATCCTATCCTGCCAAATTTCATGAAGATCGGATAAAAATTGCGACTTCTGTCGTTTGAACATCAACTCAAATAGATAACAACGACGGACGGACAGCCAGGGCTATATCGATTCAACGGGTGATTTCGAATCGATCCATCGATTAACAATTTGGACTCGAGGGCAACTAGTTGTGGTCATCAGATTCTTAAACAACACAATTTTATTATACCCTAACACACATATGGCTTTATTCACGATAACCGCCATAAAAATGCCATTTTTACCAATTTCTGATTGGAAATGGCAACACTGTTTGTTAAAAACACAAAGAATATGACCAAAGAAGAATAACAAAGCAGAAATTACGATATGAATAGGCGGCAAATTACAATAAAATCAATTAATAAATGCCGATAATAACGTAATTTTTTATGCTAATCAAGCGATACAAAAATGTTATCTGATTTTCCCAAAATCTCTATAGCGTTCTTCTATGCTAAAAGAGCATCCTATCCTGCCAAATTTCATGAAGATCGGATAAAAATTGCGACTTCTGTCGTTTGAACATCAACTCAAATAGATAACAACGACGGACGGACAGCCAGGGCTATATCGATTCAACGGGTGATTTCGAATCGATCCATCGATTAACAATTTGGACTCGAGGGCAACTAGTTGTGGTCATCAGATTCTTAAACAACACAATTTTATTATACCCTAACACACATATGGCTTTATTCACGATAACCGCCATAAAAATGCCATTTTTACCAATTTCTGATTGGAAATGGCAACACTGTTTGTTAAAAACACAAAGAATATGACCAAAGAAGAATAACAAAGCAGAAATTACGATATGAATAGGCGGCAAATTACAATAAAATCAATTAATAAATGCCGATAATAACGTAATTTTTTATGCTAATCAAGCGATACAAAAATGTTATCTGATTTTCCCAAAATCTCTATAGCGTTCTTCTATGCTAAAAGAGCATCCTATCCTGCCAAATTTCATGAAGATCGGATAAAAATTGCGACTTCTGTCGTTTGAACATCAACTCAAATAGATAACAACGACGGACGGACAGCCAGGGCTATATCGATTCAACGGGTGATTTCGAATCGATCCATCGATTAACAATTTGGACTCGAGGGCAACTAGTTGTGGTCATCAGATTCTTAAACAACACAATTTTATTATACCCTAACACACATATGGCTTTATTCACGATAACCGCCATAAAAATGCCATTTTTACCAATTTCTGATTGGAAATGGCAACACTGTTTGTTAAAAACACAAAGAATATGACCAAAGAAGAATAACAAAGCAGAAATTACGATATGAATAGGCGGCAAATTACAATAAAATCAATTAATAAATGCCGATAATAACGTAATTTTTTATGCTAATCAAGCGATACAAAAATGTTATCTGATTTTCCCAAAATCTCTATAGCGTTCTTCTATGCTAAAAGAGCATCCTATCCTGCCAAATTTCATGAAGATCGGATAAAAATTGCGACTTCTGTCGTTTGAACATCAACTCAAATAGATAACAACGACGGACGGACAGCCAGGGCTATATCGATTCAACGGGTGATTTCGAATCGATCCATCGATTAACAATTTGGACTCGAGGGCAACTAGTTGTGGTCATCAGATTCTTAAACAACACAATTTTATTATACCCTAACACACATATGGCTTTATTCACGATAACCGCCATAAAAATGCCATTTTTACCAATTTCTGATTGGAAATGGCAACACTGTTTGTTAAAAACACAAAGAATATGACCAAAGAAGAATAACAAAGCAGAAATTACGATATGAATAGGCGGCAAATTACAATAAAATCAATTAATAAATGCCGATAATAACGTAATTTTTTATGCTAATCAAGCGATACAAAAATGTTATCTGATTTTCCCAAAATCTCTATAGCGTTCTTCTATGCTAAAAGAGCATCCTATCCTGCCAAATTTCATGAAGATCGGATAAAAATTGCGACTTCTGTCGTTTGAACATCAACTCAAATAGATAACAACGACGGACGGACAGCCAGGGCTATATCGATTCAACGGGTGATTTCGAATCGATCCATCGATTAACAATTTGGACTCGAGGGCAACTAGTTGTGGTCATCAGATTCTTAAACAACACAATTTTATTATACCCTAACACACATATGGCTTTATTCACGATAACCGCCATAAAAATGCCATTTTTACCAATTTCTGATTGGAAATGGCAACACTGTTTGTTAAAAACACAAAGAATATGACCAAAGAAGAATAACAAAGCAGAAATTACGATATGAATAGGCGGCAAATTACAATAAAATCAATTAATAAATGCCGATAATAACGTAATTTTTTATGCTAATCAAGCGATACAAAAATGTTATCTGATTTTCCCAAAATCTCTATAGCGTTCTTCTATGCTAAAAGAGCATCCTATCCTGCCAAATTTCATGAAGATCGGATAAAAATTGCGACTTCTGTCGTTTGAACATCAACTCAAATAGATAACAACGACGGACGGACAGCCAGGGCTATATCGATTCAACGGGTGATTTCGAATCGATCCATCGATTAACAATTTGGACTCGAGGGCAACTAGTTGTGGTCATCAGATTCTTAAACAACACAATTTTATTATACCCTAACACACATATGGCTTTATTCACGATAACCGCCATAAAAATGCCATTTTTACCAATTTCTGATTGGAAATGGCAACACTGTTTGTTAAAAACACAAAGAATATGACCAAAGAAGAATAACAAAGCAGAAATTACGATATGAATAGGCGGCAAATTACAATAAAATCAATTAATAAATGCCGATAATAACGTAATTTTTTATGCTAATCAAGCGATACAAAAATGTTATCTGATTTTCCCAAAATCTCTATAGCGTTCTTCTATGCTAAAAGAGCATCCTATCCTGCCAAATTTCATGAAGATCGGATAAAAATTGCGACTTCTGTCGTTTGAACATCAACTCAAATAGATAACAACGACGGACGGACAGCCAGGGCTATATCGATTCAACGGGTGATTTCGAATCGATCCATCGATTAACAATTTGGACTCGAGGGCAACTAGTTGTGGTCATCAGATTCTTAAACAACACAATTTTATTATACCCTAACACACATATGGCTTTATTCACGATAACCGCCATAAAAATGCCATTTTTACCAATTTCTGATTGGAAATGGCAACACTGTTTGTTAAAAACACAAAGAATATGACCAAAGAAGAATAACAAAGCAGAAATTACGATATGAATAGGCGGCAAATTACAATAAAATCAATTAATAAATGCCGATAATAACGTAATTTTTTATGCTAATCAAGCGATACAAAAATGTTATCTGATTTTCCCAAAATCTCTATAGCGTTCTTCTATGCTAAAAGAGCATCCTATCCTGCCAAATTTCATGAAGATCGGATAAAAATTGCGACTTCTGTCGTTTGAACATCAACTCAAATAGATAACAACGACGGACGGACAGCCAGGGCTATATCGATTCAACGGGTGATTTCGAATCGATCCATCGATTAACAATTTGGACTCGAGGGCAACTAGTTGTGGTCATCAGATTCTTAAACAACACAATTTTATTATACCCTAACACACATATGGCTTTATTCACGATAACCGCCATAAAAATGCCATTTTTACCAATTTCTGATTGGAAATGGCAACACTGTTTGTTAAAAACACAAAGAATATGACCAAAGAAGAATAACAAAGCAGAAATTACGATATGAATAGGCGGCAAATTACAATAAAATCAATTAATAAATGCCGATAATAACGTAATTTTTTATGCTAATCAAGCGATACAAAAATGTTATCTGATTTTCCCAAAATCTCTATAGCGTTCTTCTATGCTAAAAGAGCATCCTATCCTGCCAAATTTCATGAAGATCGGATAAAAATTGCGACTTCTGTCGTTTGAACATCAACTCAAATAGATAACAACGACGGACGGACAGCCAGGGCTATATCGATTCAACGGGTGATTTCGAATCGATCCATCGATTAACAATTTGGACTCGAGGGCAACTAGTTGTGGTCATCAGATTCTTAAACAACACAATTTTATTATACCCTAACACACATATGGCTTTATTCACGATAACCGCCATAAAAATGCCATTTTTACCAATTTCTGATTGGAAATGGCAACACTGTTTGTTAAAAACACAAAGAATATGACCAAAGAAGAATAACAAAGCAGAAATTACGATATGAATAGGCGGCAAATTACAATAAAATCAATTAATAAATGCCGATAATAACGTAATTTTTTATGCTAATCAAGCGATACAAAAATGTTATCTGATTTTCCCAAAATCTCTATAGCGTTCTTCTATGCTAAAAGAGCATCCTATCCTGCCAAATTTCATGAAGATCGGATAAAAATTGCGACTTCTGTCGTTTGAACATCAACTCAAATAGATAACAACGACGGACGGACAGCCAGGGCTATATCGATTCAACGGGTGATTTCGAATCGATCCATCGATTAACAATTTGGACTCGAGGGCAACTAGTTGTGGTCATCAGATTCTTAAACAACACAATTTTATTATACCCTAACACACATATGGCTTTATTCACGATAACCGCCATAAAAATGCCATTTTTACCAATTTCTGATTGGAAATGGCAACACTGTTTGTTAAAAACACAAAGAATATGACCAAAGAAGAATAACAAAGCAGAAATTACGATATGAATAGGCGGCAAATTACAATAAAATCAATTAATAAATGCCGATAATAACGTAATTTTTTATGCTAATCAAGCGATACAAAAATGTTATCTGATTTTCCCAAAATCTCTATAGCGTTCTTCTATGCTAAAAGAGCATCCTATCCTGCCAAATTTCATGAAGATCGGATAAAAATTGCGACTTCTGTCGTTTGAACATCAACTCAAATAGATAACAACGACGGACGGACAGCCAGGGCTATATCGATTCAACGGGTGATTTCGAATCGATCCATCGATTAACAATTTGGACTCGAGGGCAACTAGTTGTGGTCATCAGATTCTTAAACAACACAATTTTATTATACCCTAACACACATATGGCTTTATTCACGATAACCGCCATAAAAATGCCATTTTTACCAATTTCTGATTGGAAATGGCAACACTGTTTGTTAAAAACACAAAGAATATGACCAAAGAAGAATAACAAAGCAGAAATTACGATATGAATAGGCGGCATATTACAATAAAATCAATTAATAAATGCCGATAATAACGTAATTTTTTATGCTAATCAAGCGATACAAAAATGTTATCTGATTTTCCCAAAATCTCTATAGCGTTCTTCTATGCTAAAAGAGCATCCTATCCTGCCAAATTTCATGAAGATCGGATAAAAATTGCGACTTCTGTCGTTTGAACATCAACTCAAATAGATAACAACGACGGACGGACAGCCAGGGCTATATCGATTCAACGGGTGATTTCGAATCGATCCATCGATTAACAATTTGGACTCGAGGGCAACTAGTTGTGGTCATCAGATTCTTAAACAACACAATTTTATTATACCCTAACACACATATGGCTTTATTCACGATAACCGCCATAAAAATGCCATTTTTACCAATTTCTGATTGGAAATGGCAACACTGTTTGTTAAAAACACAAAGAATATGACCAAAGAAGAATAACAAAGCAGAAATTACGATATGAATAGGCGGCAAATTACAATAAAATCAATTAATAAATGCCGATAATAACGTAATTTTTTATGCTAATCAAGCGATACAAAAATGTTATCTGATTTTCCCAAAATCTCTATAGCGTTCTTCTATGCTAAAAGAGCATCCTATCCTGCCAAATTTCATGAAGATCGGATAAAAATTGCGACTTCTGTCGTTTGAACATCAACTCAAATAGATAACAACGACGGACGGACAGCCAGGGCTATATCGATTCAACGGGTGATTTCGAATCGATCCATCGATTAACAATTTGGACTCGAGGGCAACTAGTTGTGGTCATCAGATTCTTAAACAACACAATTTTATTATACCCTAACACACATATGGCTTTATTCACGATAACCGCCATAAAAATGCCATTTTTACCAATTTCTGATTGGAAATGGCAACACTGTTTGTTAAAAACACAAAGAATATGACCAAAGAAGAATAACAAAGCAGAAATTACGATATGAATAGGCGGCAAATTACAATAAAATCAATTAATAAATGCCGATAATAACGTAATTTTTTATGCTAATCAAGCGATACAAAAATGTTATCTGATTTTCCCAAAATCTCTATAGCGTTCTTCTATGCTAAAAGAGCATCCTATCCTGCCAAATTTCATGAAGATCGGATAAAAATTGCGACTTCTGTCGTTTGAACATCAACTCAAATAGATAACAACGACGGACGGACAGCCAGGGCTATATCGATTCAACGGGTGATTTCGAATCGATCCATATTAACAATTTGGACTCGAGGGCAACTAGTTGTGGTCATCAGATTCTTAAACAACACAATTTTATTATACCCTAACACACATATGGCTTTATTCACGATAACCGCCATAAAAATGCCATTTTTACCAATTTCTGATTGGAAATGGCAACACTGTTTGTTAAAAACACAAAGAATATGACCAAAGAAGAATAACAAAGCAGAAATTACGATATGAATAGGCGGCAAATTACAATAAAATCAATTAATAAATGCCGATAATAACGTAATTTTTTATGCTAATCAAGCGATACAAAAATGTTATCTGATTTTCCCAAAATCTCTATAGCGTTCTTCTATGCTAAAAGAGCATCCTATCCTGCCAAATTTCATGAAGATCGGATAAAAATTGCGACTTCTGTCGTTTGAACATCAACTCAAATAGATAACAACGACGGACGGACAGCCAGGGCTATATCGATTCAACGGGTGATTTCGAATCGATCCATCGATTAACAATTTGGACTCGAGGGCAACTAGTTGTGGTCATCAGATTCTTAAACAACACAATTTTATTATACCCTAACACACATATGGCTTTATTCACGATAACCGCCATAAAAATGCCATTTTTACCAATTTCTGATTGGAAATGGCAACACTGTTTGTTAAAAACACAAAGAATATGACCAAAGAAGAATAACAAAGCAGAAATTACGATATGAATAGGCGGCAAATTACAATAAAATCAATTAATAAATGCCGATAATAACGTAATTTTTTATGCTAATCAAGCGATACAAAAATGTTATCTGATTTTCCCAAAATCTCTATAGCGTTCTTCTATGCTAAAAGAGCATCCTATCCTGCCAAATTTCATGAAGATCGGATAAAAATTGCGACTTCTGTCGTTTGAACATCAACTCAAATAGATAACAACGACGGACGGACAGCCAGGGCTATATCGATTCAACGGGTGATTTCGAATCGATCCATCGATTAACAATTTGGACTCGAGGGCAACTAGTTGTGGTCATCAGATTCTTAAACAACACAATTTTATTATACCCTAACACACATATGGCTTTATTCACGATAACCGCCATAAAAATGCCATTTTTACCAATTTCTGATTGGAAATGGCAACACTGTTTGTTAAAAACACAAAGAATATGACCAAAGAAGAATAACAAAGCAGAAATTACGATATGAATAGGCGGCAAATTACAATAAAATCAATTAATAAATGCCGATAATAACGTAATTTTTTATGCTAATCAAGCGATACAAAAATGTTATCTGATTTTCCCAAAATCTCTATAGCGTTCTTCTATGCTAAAAGAGCATCCTATCCTGCCAAATTTCATGAAGATCGGATAAAAATTGCGACTTCTGTCGTTTGAACATCAACTCAAATAGATAACAACGACGGACGGACAGCCAGGGCTATATCGATTCAACGGGTGATTTCGAATCGATCCATCGATTAACAATTTGGACTCGAGGGCAACTAGTTGTGGTCATCAGATTCTTAAACAACACAATTTTATTATACCCTAACACACATATGGCTTTATTCACGATAACCGCCATAAAAATGCCATTTTTACCAATTTCTGATTGGAAATGGCAACACTGTTTGTTAAAAACACAAAGAATATGACCAAAGAAGAATAACAAAGCAGAAATTACGATATGAATAGGCGGCAAATTACAATAAAATCAATTAATAAATGCCGATAATAACGTAATTTTTTATGCTAATCAAGCGATACAAAAATGTTATCTGATTTTCCCAAAATCTCTATAGCGTTCTTCTATGCTAAAAGAGCATCCTATCCTGCCAAATTTCATGAAGATCGGATAAAAATTGCGACTTCTGTCGTTTGAACATCAACTCAAATAGATAACAACGACGGACGGACAGCCAGGGCTATATCGATTCAACGGGTGATTTCGAATCGATCCATCGATTAACAATTTGGACTCGAGGGCAACTAGTTGTGGTCATCAGATTCTTAAACAACACAATTTTATTATACCCTAACACACATATGGCTTTATTCACGATAACCGCCATAAAAATGCCATTTTTACCAATTTCTGATTGGAAATGGCAACACTGTTTGTTAAAAACACAAAGAATATGACCAAAGAAGAATAACAAAGCAGAAATTACGATATGAATAGGCGGCAAATTACAATAAAATCAATTAATAAATGCCGATAATAACGTAATTTTTTATGCTAATCAAGCGATACAAAAATGTTATCTGATTTTCCCAAAATCTCTATAGCGTTCTTCTATGCTAAAAGAGCATCCTATCCTGCCAAATTTCATGAAGATCGGATAAAAATTGCGACTTCTGTCGTTTGAACATCAACTCAAATAGATAACAACGACGGACGGACAGCCAGGGCTATATCGATTCAACGGGTGATTTCGAATCGATCCATCGATTAACAATTTGGACTCGAGGGCAACTAGTTGTGGTCATCAGATTCTTAAACAACACAATTTTATTATACCCTAACACACATATGGCTTTATTCACGATAACCGCCATAAAAATGCCATTTTTACCAATTTCTGATTGGAAATGGCAACACTGTTTGTTAAAAACACAAAGAATATGACCAAAGAAGAATAACAAAGCAGAAATTACGATATGAATAGGCGGCAAATTACAATAAAATCAATTAATAAATGCCGATAATAACGTAATTTTTTATGCTAATCAAGCGATACAAAAATGTTATCTGATTTTCCCAAAATCTCTATAGCGTTCTTCTATGCTAAAAGAGCATCCTATCCTGCCAAATTTCATGAAGATCGGATAAAAATTGCGACTTCTGTCGTTTGAACATCAACTCAAATAGATAACAACGACGGACGGACAGCCAGGGCTATATCGATTCAACGGGTGATTTCGAATCGATCCATCGATTAACAATTTGGACTCGAGGGCAACTAGTTGTGGTCATCAGATTCTTAAACAACACAATTTTATTATACCCTAACACACATATGGCTTTATTCACGATAACCGCCATAAAAATGCCATTTTTACCAATTTCTGATTGGAAATGGCAACACTGTTTGTTAAAAACACAAAGAATATGACCAAAGAAGAATAACAAAGCAGAAATTACGATATGAATAGGCGGCAAATTACAATAAAATCAATTAATAAATGCCGATAATAACGTAATTTTTTATGCTAATCAAGCGATACAAAAATGTTATCTGATTTTCCCAAAATCTCTATAGCGTTCTTCTATGCTAAAAGAGCATCCTATCCTGCCAAATTTCATGAAGATCGGATAAAAATTGCGACTTCTGTCGTTTGAACATCAACTCAAATAGATAACAACGACGGACGGACAGCCAGGGCTATATCGATTCAACGGGTGATTTCGAATCGATCCATCGATTAACAATTTGGACTCGAGGGCAACTAGTTGTGGTCATCAGATTCTTAAACAACACAATTTTATTATACCCTAACACACATATGGCTTTATTCACGATAACCGCCATAAAAATGCCATTTTTACCAATTTCTGATTGGAAATGGCAACACTGTTTGTTAAAAACACAAAGAATATGACCAAAGAAGAATAACAAAGCAGAAATTACGATATGAATAGGCGGCAAATTACAATAAAATCAATTAATAAATGCCGATAATAACGTAATTTTTTATGCTAATCAAGCGATACAAAAATGTTATCTGATTTTCCCAAAATCTCTATAGCGTTCTTCTATGCTAAAAGAGCATCCTATCCTGCCAAATTTCATGAAGATCGGATAAAAATTGCGACTTCTGTCGTTTGAACATCAACTCAAATAGATAACAACGACGGACGGACAGCCAGGGCTATATCGATTCAACGGGTGATTTCGAATCGATCCATCGATTAACAATTTGGACTCGAGGGCAACTAGTTGTGGTCATCAGATTCTTAAACAACACAATTTTATTATACCCTAACACACATATGGCTTTATTCACGATAACCGCCATAAAAATGCCATTTTTACCAATTTCTGATTGGAAATGGCAACACTGTTTGTTAAAAACACAAAGAATATGACCAAAGAAGAATAACAAAGCAGAAATTACGATATGAATAGGCGGCAAATTACAATAAAATCAATTAATAAATGCCGATAATAACGTAATTTTTTATGCTAATCAAGCGATACAAAAATGTTATCTGATTTTCCCAAAATCTCTATAGCGTTCTTCTATGCTAAAAGAGCATCCTATCCTGCCAAATTTCATGAAGATCGGATAAAAATTGCGACTTCTGTCGTTTGAACATCAACTCAAATAGATAACAACGACGGACGGACAGCCAGGGCTATATCGATTCAACGGGTGATTTCGAATCGATCCATGATTAACAATTTGGACTCGAGGGCAACTAGTTGTGGTCATCAGATTCTTAAACAACACAATTTTATTATACCCTAACACACATATGGCTTTATTCACGATAACCGCCATAAAAATGCCATTTTTACCAATTTCTGATTGGAAATGGCAACACTGTTTGTTAAAAACACAAAGAATATGACCAAAGAAGAATAACAAAGCAGAAATTACGATATGAATAGGCGGCAAATTACAATAAAATCAATTAATAAATGCCGATAATAACGTAATTTTTTATGCTAATCAAGCGATACAAAAATGTTATCTGATTTTCCCAAAATCTCTATAGCGTTCTTCTATGCTAAAAGAGCATCCTATCCTGCCAAATTTCATGAAGATCGGATAAAAATTGCGACTTCTGTCGTTTGAACATCAACTCAAATAGATAACAACGACGGACGGACAGCCAGGGCTATATCGATTCAACGGGTGATTTCGAATCGATCCATCGATTAACAATTTGGACTCGAGGGCAACTAGTTGTGGTCATCAGATTCTTAAACAACACAATTTTATTATACCCTAACACACATATGGCTTTATTCACGATAACCGCCATAAAAATGCCATTTTTACCAATTTCTGATTGGAAATGGCAACACTGTTTGTTAAAAACACAAAGAATATGACCAAAGAAGAATAACAAAGCAGAAATTACGATATGAATAGGCGGCAAATTACAATAAAATCAATTAATAAATGCCGATAATAACGTAATTTTTTATGCTAATCAAGCGATACAAAAATGTTATCTGATTTTCCCAAAATCTCTATAGCGTTCTTCTATGCTAAAAGAGCATCCTATCCTGCCAAATTTCATGAAGATCGGATAAAAATTGCGACTTCTGTCGTTTGAACATCAACTCAAATAGATAACAACGACGGACGGACAGCCAGGGCTATATCGATTCAACGGGTGATTTCGAATCGATCCATCGATTAACAATTTGGACTCGAGGGCAACTAGTTGTGGTCATCAGATTCTTAAACAACACAATTTTATTATACCCTAACACACATATGGCTTTATTCACGATAACCGCCATAAAAATGCCATTTTTACCAATTTCTGATTGGAAATGGCAACACTGTTTGTTAAAAACACAAAGAATATGACCAAAGAAGAATAACAAAGCAGAAATTACGATATGAATAGGCGGCAAATTACAATAAAATCAATTAATAAATGCCGATAATAACGTAATTTTTTATGCTAATCAAGCGATACAAAAATGTTATCTGATTTTCCCAAAATCTCTATAGCGTTCTTCTATGCTAAAAGAGCATCCTATCCTGCCAAATTTCATGAAGATCGGATAAAAATTGCGACTTCTGTCGTTTGAACATCAACTCAAATAGATAACAACGACGGACGGACAGCCAGGGCTATATCGATTCAACGGGTGATTTCGAATCGATCCATCGATTAACAATTTGGACTCGAGGGCAACTAGTTGTGGTCATCAGATTCTTAAACAACACAATTTTATTATACCCTAACACACATATGGCTTTATTCACGATAACCGCCATAAAAATGCCATTTTTACCAATTTCTGATTGGAAATGGCAACACTGTTTGTTAAAAACACAAAGAATATGACCAAAGAAGAATAACAAAGCAGAAATTACGATATGAATAGGCGGCAAATTACAATAAAATCAATTAATAAATGCCGATAATAACGTAATTTTTTATGCTAATCAAGCGATACAAAAATGTTATCTGATTTTCCCAAAATCTCTATAGCGTTCTTCTATGCTAAAAGAGCATCCTATCCTGCCAAATTTCATGAAGATCGGATAAAAATTGCGACTTCTGTCGTTTGAACATCAACTCAAATAGATAACAACGACGGACGGACAGCCAGGGCTATATCGATTCAACGGGTGATTTCGAATCGATCCATCGATTAACAATTTGGACTCGAGGGCAACTAGTTGTGGTCATCAGATTCTTAAACAACACAATTTTATTATACCCTAACACACATATGGCTTTATTCACGATAACCGCCATAAAAATGCCATTTTTACCAATTTCTGATTGGAAATGGCAACACTGTTTGTTAAAAACACAAAGAATATGACCAAAGAAGAATAACAAAGCAGAAATTACGATATGAATAGGCGGCAAATTACAATAAAATCAATTAATAAATGCCGATAATAACGTAATTTTTTATGCTAATCAAGCGATACAAAAATGTTATCTGATTTTCCCAAAATCTCTATAGCGTTCTTCTATGCTAAAAGAGCATCCTATCCTGCCAAATTTCATGAAGATCGGATAAAAATTGCGACTTCTGTCGTTTGAACATCAACTCAAATAGATAACAACGACGGACGGACAGCCAGGGCTATATCGATTCAACGGGTGATTTCGAATCGATCCATCGATTAACAATTTGGACTCGAGGGCAACTAGTTGTGGTCATCAGATTCTTAAACAACACAATTTTATTATACCCTAACACACATATGGCTTTATTCACGATAACCGCCATAAAAATGCCATTTTTACCAATTTCTGATTGGAAATGGCAACACTGTTTGTTAAAAACACAAAGAATATGACCAAAGAAGAATAACAAAGCAGAAATTACGATATGAATAGGCGGCAAATTACAATAAAATCAATTAATAAATGCCGATAATAACGTAATTTTTTATGCTAATCAAGCGATACAAAAATGTTATCTGATTTTCCCAAAATCTCTATAGCGTTCTTCTATGCTAAAAGAGCATCCTATCCTGCCAAATTTCATGAAGATCGGATAAAAATTGCGACTTCTGTCGTTTGAACATCAACTCAAATAGATAACAACGACGGACGGACAGCCAGGGCTATATCGATTCAACGGGTGATTTCGAATCGATCCATCGATTAACAATTTGGACTCGAGGGCAACTAGTTGTGGTCATCAGATTCTTAAACAACACAATTTTATTATACCCTAACACACATATGGCTTTATTCACGATAACCGCCATAAAAATGCCATTTTTACCAATTTCTGATTGGAAATGGCAACACTGTTTGTTAAAAACACAAAGAATATGACCAAAGAAGAATAACAAAGCAGAAATTACGATATGAATAGGCGGCAAATTACAATAAAATCAATTAATAAATGCCGATAATAACGTAATTTTTTATGCTAATCAAGCGATACAAAAATGTTATCTGATTTTCCCAAAATCTCTATAGCGTTCTTCTATGCTAAAAGAGCATCCTATCCTGCCAAATTTCATGAAGATCGGATAAAAATTGCGACTTCTGTCGTTTGAACATCAACTCAAATAGATAACAACGACGGACGGACAGCCAGGGCTATATCGATTCAACGGGTGATTTCGAATCGATCCATCGATTAACAATTTGGACTCGAGGGCAACTAGTTGTGGTCATCAGATTCTTAAACAACACAATTTTATTATACCCTAACACACATATGGCTTTATTCACGATAACCGCCATAAAAATGCCATTTTTACCAATTTCTGATTGGAAATGGCAACACTGTTTGTTAAAAACACAAAGAATATGACCAAAGAAGAATAACAAAGCAGAAATTACGATATGAATAGGCGGCAAATTACAATAAAATCAATTAATAAATGCCGATAATAACGTAATTTTTTATGCTAATCAAGCGATACAAAAATGTTATCTGATTTTCCCAAAATCTCTATAGCGTTCTTCTATGCTAAAAGAGCATCCTATCCTGCCAAATTTCATGAAGATCGGATAAAAATTGCGACTTCTGTCGTTTGAACATCAACTCAAATAGATAACAACGACGGACGGACAGCCAGGGCTATATCGATTCAACGGGTGATTTCGAATCGATCCATCGATTAACAATTTGGACTCGAGGGCAACTAGTTGTGGTCATCAGATTCTTAAACAACACAATTTTATTATACCCTAACACACATATGGCTTTATTCACGATAACCGCCATAAAAATGCCATTTTTACCAATTTCTGATTGGAAATGGCAACACTGTTTGTTAAAAACACAAAGAATATGACCAAAGAAGAATAACAAAGCAGAAATTACGATATGAATAGGCGGCAAATTACAATAAAATCAATTAATAAATGCCGATAATAACGTAATTTTTTATGCTAATCAAGCGATACAAAAATGTTATCTGATTTTCCCAAAATCTCTATAGCGTTCTTCTATGCTAAAAGAGCATCCTATCCTGCCAAATTTCATGAAGATCGGATAAAAATTGCGACTTCTGTCGTTTGAACATCAACTCAAATAGATAACAACGACGGACGGACAGCCAGGGCTATATCGATTCAACGGGTGATTTCGAATCGATCCATCGATTAACAATTTGGACTCGAGGGCAACTAGTTGTGGTCATCAGATTCTTAAACAACACAATTTTATTATACCCTAACACACATATGGCTTTATTCACGATAACCGCCATAAAAATGCCATTTTTACCAATTTCTGATTGGAAATGGCAACACTGTTTGTTAAAAACACAAAGAATATGACCAAAGAAGAATAACAAAGCAGAAATTACGATATGAATAGGCGGCAAATTACAATAAAATCAATTAATAAATGCCGATAATAACGTAATTTTTTATGCTAATCAAGCGATACAAAAATGTTATCTGATTTTCCCAAAATCTCTATAGCGTTCTTCTATGCTAAAAGAGCATCCTATCCTGCCAAATTTCATGAAGATCGGATAAAAATTGCGACTTCTGTCGTTTGAACATCAACTCAAATAGATAACAACGACGGACGGACAGCCAGGGCTATATCGATTCAACGGGTGATTTCGAATCGATCCATCGATTAACAATTTGGACTCGAGGGCAACTAGTTGTGGTCATCAGATTCTTAAACAACACAATTTTATTATACCCTAACACACATATGGCTTTATTCACGATAACCGCCATAAAAATGCCATTTTTACCAATTTCTGATTGGAAATGGCAACACTGTTTGTTAAAAACACAAAGAATATGACCAAAGAAGAATAACAAAGCAGAAATTACGATATGAATAGGCGGCAAATTACAATAAAATCAATTAATAAATGCCGATAATAACGTAATTTTTTATGCTAATCAAGCGATACAAAAATGTTATCTGATTTTCCCAAAATCTCTATAGCGTTCTTCTATGCTAAAAGAGCATCCTATCCTGCCAAATTTCATGAAGATCGGATAAAAATTGCGACTTCTGTCGTTTGAACATCAACTCAAATAGATAACAACGACGGACGGACAGCCAGGGCTATATCGATTCAACGGGTGATTTCGAATCGATCCATCGATTAACAATTTGGACTCGAGGGCAACTAGTTGTGGTCATCAGATTCTTAAACAACACAATTTTATTATACCCTAACACACATATGGCTTTATTCACGATAACCGCCATAAAAATGCCATTTTTACCAATTTCTGATTGGAAATGGCAACACTGTTTGTTAAAAACACAAAGAATATGACCAAAGAAGAATAACAAAGCAGAAATTACGATATGAATAGGCGGCAAATTACAATAAAATCAATTAATAAATGCCGATAATAACGTAATTTTTTATGCTAATCAAGCGATACAAAAATGTTATCTGATTTTCCCAAAATCTCTATAGCGTTCTTCTATGCTAAAAGAGCATCCTATCCTGCCAAATTTCATGAAGATCGGATAAAAATTGCGACTTCTGTCGTTTGAACATCAACTCAAATAGATAACAACGACGGACGGACAGCCAGGGCTATATCGATTCAACGGGTGATTTCGAATCGATCCATCGATTAACAATTTGGACTCGAGGGCAACTAGTTGTGGTCATCAGATTCTTAAACAACACAATTTTATTATACCCTAACACACATATGGCTTTATTCACGATAACCGCCATAAAAATGCCATTTTTACCAATTTCTGATTGGAAATGGCAACACTGTTTGTTAAAAACACAAAGAATATGACCAAAGAAGAATAACAAAGCAGAAATTACGATATGAATAGGCGGCAAATTACAATAAAATCAATTAATAAATGCCGATAATAACGTAATTTTTTATGCTAATCAAGCGATACAAAAATGTTATCTGATTTTCCCAAAATCTCTATAGCGTTCTTCTATGCTAAAAGAGCATCCTATCCTGCCAAATTTCATGAAGATCGGATAAAAATTGCGACTTCTGTCGTTTGAACATCAACTCAAATAGATAACAACGACGGACGGACAGCCAGGGCTATATCGATTCAACGGGTGATTTCGAATCGATCCATATTAACAATTTGGACTCGAGGGCAACTAGTTGTGGTCATCAGATTCTTAAACAACACAATTTTATTATACCCTAACACACATATGGCTTTATTCACGATAACCGCCATAAAAATGCCATTTTTACCAATTTCTGATTGGAAATGGCAACACTGTTTGTTAAAAACACAAAGAATATGACCAAAGAAGAATAACAAAGCAGAAATTACGATATGAATAGGCGGCAAATTACAATAAAATCAATTAATAAATGCCGATAATAACGTAATTTTTTATGCTAATCAAGCGATACAAAAATGTTATCTGATTTTCCCAAAATCTCTATAGCGTTCTTCTATGCTAAAAGAGCATCCTATACTGCCAAATTTCATGAAGATCGGATAAAAATTGCGACTTCTGTCGTTTGAACATCAACTCAAATAGATAACAACGACGGACGGACAGCCAGGGCTATATCGATTCAACGGGTGATTTCGAATCGATCCATATTAACAATTTGGACTCGAGGGCAACTAGTTGTGGTCATCAGATTCTTAAACAACACAATTTTATTATACCCTAACACACATATGGCTTTATTCACGATAACCGCCATAAAAATGCCATTTTTACCAATTTCTGATTGGAAATGGCAACACTGTTTGTTAAAAACACAAAGAATATGACCAAAGAAGAATAACAAAGCAGAAATTACGATATGAATAGGCGGCAAATTACAATAAAATCAATTAATAAATGCCGATAATAACGTAATTTTTTATGCTAATCAAGCGATACAAAAATGTTATCTGATTTTCCCAAAATCTCTATAGCGTTCTTCTATGCTAAAAGAGCATCCTATCCTGCCAAATTTCATGAAGATCGGATAAAAATTGCGACTTCTGTCGTTTGAACATCAACTCAAATAGATAACAACGACGGACGGACAGCCAGGGCTATATCGATTCAACGGGTGATTTCGAATCGATCCATATTAACAATTTGGACTCGAGGGCAACTAGTTGTGGTCATCAGATTCTTAAACAACACAATTTTATTATACCCTAACACACATATGGCTTTATTCACGATAACCGCCATAAAAATGCCATTTTTACCAATTTCTGATTGGAAATGGCAACACTGTTTGTTAAAAACACAAAGAATATGACCAAAGAAGAATAACAAAGCAGAAATTACGATATGAATAGGCGGCAAATTACAATAAAATCAATTAATAAATGCCGATAATAACGTAATTTTTTATGCTAATCAAGCGATACAAAAATGTTATCTGATTTTCCCAAAATCTCTATAGCGTTCTTCTATGCTAAAAGAGCATCCTATCCTGCCAAATTTCATGAAGATCGGATAAAAATTGCGACTTCTGTCGTTTGAACATCAACTCAAATAGATAACAACGACGGACGGACAGCCAGGGCTATATCGATTCAACGGGTGATTTCGAATCGATCCATATTAACAATTTGGACTCGAGGGCAACTAGTTGTGGTCATCAGATTCTTAAACAACACAATTTTATTATACCCTAACACACATATGGCTTTATTCACGATAACCGCCATAAAAATGCCATTTTTACCAATTTCTGATTGGAAATGGCAACACTGTTTGTTAAAAACACAAAGAATATGACCAAAGAAGAATAACAAAGCAGAAATTACGATATGAATAGGCGGCAAATTACAATAAAATCAATTAATAAATGCCGATAATAACGTAATTTTTTATGCTAATCAAGCGATACAAAAATGTTATCTGATTTTCCCAAAATCTCTATAGCGTTCTTCTATGCTAAAAGAGCATCCTATCCTGCCAAATTTCATGAAGATCGGATAAAAATTGCGACTTCTGTCGTTTGAACATCAACTCAAATAGATAACAACGACGGACGGACAGCCAGGGCTATATCGATTCAACGGGTGATTTCGAATCGATCCATATTAACAATTTGGACTCGAGGGCAACTAGTTGTGGTCATCAGATTCTTAAACAACACAATTTTATTATACCCTAACACACATATGGCTTTATTCACGATAACCGCCATAAAAATGCCATTTTTACCAATTTCTGATTGGAAATGGCAACACTGTTTGTTAAAAACACAAAGAATATGACCAAAGAAGAATAACAAAGCAGAAATTACGATATGAATAGGCGGCAAATTACAATAAAATCAATTAATAAATGCCGATAATAACGTAATTTTTTATGCTAATCAAGCGATACAAAAATGTTATCTGATTTTCCCAAAATCTCTATAGCGTTCTTCTATGCTAAAAGAGCATCCTATCCTGCCAAATTTCATGAAGATCGGATAAAAATTGCGACTTCTGTCGTTTGAACATCAACTCAAATAGATAACAACGACGGACGGACAGCCAGGGCTATATCGATTCAACGGGTGATTTCGAATCGATCCATATTAACAATTTGGACTCGAGGGCAACTAGTTGTGGTCATCAGATTCTTAAACAACACAATTTTATTATACCCTAACACACATATGGCTTTATTCACGATAACCGCCATAAAAATGCCATTTTTACCAATTTCTGATTGGAAATGGCAACACTGTTTGTTAAAAACACAAAGAATATGACCAAAGAAGAATAACAAAGCAGAAATTACGATATGAATAGGCGGCAAATTACAATAAAATCAATTAATAAATGCCGATAATAACGTAATTTTTTATGCTAATCAAGCGATACAAAAATGTTATCTGATTTTCCCAAAATCTCTATAGCGTTCTTCTATGCTAAAAGAGCATCCTATCCTGCCAAATTTCATGAAGATCGGATAAAAATTGCGACTTCTGTCGTTTGAACATCAACTCAAATAGATAACAACGACGGACGGACAGCCAGGGCTATATCGATTCAACGGGTGATTTCGAATCGATCCATATTAACAATTTGGACTCGAGGGCAACTAGTTGTGGTCATCAGATTCTTAAACAACACAATTTTATTATACCCTAACACACATATGGCTTTATTCACGATAACCGCCATAAAAATGCCATTTTTACCAATTTCTGATTGGAAATGGCAACACTGTTTGTTAAAAACACAAAGAATATGACCAAAGAAGAATAACAAAGCAGAAATTACGATATGAATAGGCGGCAAATTACAATAAAATCAATTAATAAATGCCGATAATAACGTAATTTTTTATGCTAATCAAGCGATACAAAAATGTTATCTGATTTTCCCAAAATCTCTATAGCGTTCTTCTATGCTAAAAGAGCATCCTATCCTGCCAAATTTCATGAAGATCGGATAAAAATTGCGACTTCTGTCGTTTGAACATCAACTCAAATAGATAACAACGACGGACGGACAGCCAGGGCTATATCGATTCAACGGGTGATTTCGAATCGATCCATATTAACAATTTGGACTCGAGGGCAACTAGTTGTGGTCATCAGATTCTTAAACAACACAATTTTATTATACCCTAACACACATATGGCTTTATTCACGATAACCGCCATAAAAATGCCATTTTTACCAATTTCTGATTGGAAATGGCAACACTGTTTGTTAAAAACACAAAGAATATGACCAAAGAAGAATAACAAAGCAGAAATTACGATATGAATAGGCGGCAAATTACAATAAAATCAATTAATAAATGCCGATAATAACGTAATTTTTTATGCTAATCAAGCGATACAAAAATGTTATCTGATTTTCCCAAAATCTCTATAGCGTTCTTCTATGCTAAAAGAGCATCCTATCCTGCCAAATTTCATGAAGATCGGATAAAAATTGCGACTTCTGTCGTTTGAACATCAACTCAAATAGATAACAACGACGGACGGACAGCCAGGGCTATATCGATTCAACGGGTGATTTCGAATCGATCCATATTAACAATTTGGACTCGAGGGCAACTAGTTGTGGTCATCAGATTCTTAAACAACACAATTTTATTATACCCTAACACACATATGGCTTTATTCACGATAACCGCCATAAAAATGCCATTTTTACCAATTTCTGATTGGAAATGGCAACACTGTTTGTTAAAAACACAAAGAATATGACCAAAGAAGAATAACAAAGCAGAAATTACGATATGAATAGGCGGCAAATTACAATAAAATCAATTAATAAATGCCGATAATAACGTAATTTTTTATGCTAATCAAGCGATACAAAAATGTTATCTGATTTTCCCAAAATCTCTATAGCGTTCTTCTATGCTAAAAGAGCATCCTATCCTGCCAAATTTCATGAAGATCGGATAAAAATTGCGACTTCTGTCGTTTGAACATCAACTCAAATAGATAACAACGACGGACGGACAGCCAGGGCTATATCGATTCAACGGGTGATTTCGAATCGATCCATATTAACAATTTGGACTCGAGGGCAACTAGTTGTGGTCATCAGATTCTTAAACAACACAATTTTATTATACCCTAACACACATATGGCTTTATTCACGATAACCGCCATAAAAATGCCATTTTTACCAATTTCTGATTGGAAATGGCAACACTGTTTGTTAAAAACACAAAGAATATGACCAAAGAAGAATAACAAAGCAGAAATTACGATATGAATAGGCGGCAAATTACAATAAAATCAATTAATAAATGCCGATAATAACGTAATTTTTTATGCTAATCAAGCGATACAAAAATGTTATCTGATTTTCCCAAAATCTCTATAGCGTTCTTCTATGCTAAAAGAGCATCCTATCCTGCCAAATTTCATGAAGATCGGATAAAAATTGCGACTTCTGTCGTTTGAACATCAACTCAAATAGATAACAACGACGGACGGACAGCCAGGGCTATATCGATTCAACGGGTGATTTCGAATCGATCCATATTAACAATTTGGACTCGAGGGCAACTAGTTGTGGTCATCAGATTCTTAAACAACACAATTTTATTATACCCTAACACACATATGGCTTTATTCACGATAACCGCCATAAAAATGCCATTTTTACCAATTTCTGATTGGAAATGGCAACACTGTTTGTTAAAAACACAAAGAATATGACCAAAGAAGAATAACAAAGCAGAAATTACGATATGAATAGGCGGCAAATTACAATAAAATCAATTAATAAATGCCGATAATAACGTAATTTTTTATGCTAATCAAGCGATACAAAAATGTTATCTGATTTTCCCAAAATCTCTATAGCGTTCTTCTATGCTAAAAGAGCATCCTATCCTGCCAAATTTCATGAAGATCGGATAAAAATTGCGACTTCTGTCGTTTGAACATCAACTCAAATAGATAACAACGACGGACGGACAGCCAGGGCTATATCGATTCAACGGGTGATTTCGAATCGATCCATATTAACAATTTGGACTCGAGGGCAACTAGTTGTGGTCATCAGATTCTTAAACAACACAATTTTATTATACCCTAACACACATATGGCTTTATTCACGATAACCGCCATAAAAATGCCATTTTTACCAATTTCTGATTGGAAATGGCAACACTGTTTGTTAAAAACACAAAGAATATGACCAAAGAAGAATAACAAAGCAGAAATTACGATATGAATAGGCGGCAAATTACAATAAAATCAATTAATAAATGCCGATAATAACGTAATTTTTTATGCTAATCAAGCGATACAAAAATGTTATCTGATTTTCCCAAAATCTCTATAGCGTTCTTCTATGCTAAAAGAGCATCCTATCCTGCCAAATTTCATGAAGATCGGATAAAAATTGCGACTTCTGTCGTTTGAACATCAACTCAAATAGATAACAACGACGGACGGACAGCCAGGGCTATATCGATTCAACGGGTGATTTCGAATCGATCCATCGATTAACAATTTGGACTCGAGGGCAACTAGTTGTGGTCATCAGATTCTTAAACAACACAATTTTATTATACCCTAACACACATATGGCTTTATTCACGATAACCGCCATAAAAATGCCATTTTTACCAATTTCTGATTGGAAATGGCAACACTGTTTGTTAAAAACACAAAGAATATGACCAAAGAAGAATAACAAAGCAGAAATTACGATATGAATAGGCGGCAAATTACAATAAAATCAATTAATAAATGCCGATAATAACGTAATTTTTTATGCTAATCAAGCGATACAAAAATGTTATCTGATTTTCCCAAAATCTCTATAGCGTTCTTCTATGCTAAAAGAGCATCCTATCCTGCCAAATTTCATGAAGATCGGATAAAAATTGCGACTTCTGTCGTTTGAACATCAACTCAAATAGATAACAACGACGGACGGACAGCCAGGGCTATATCGATTCAACGGGTGATTTCGAATCGATCCATATTAACAATTTGGACTCGAGGGCAACTAGTTGTGGTCATCAGATTCTTAAACAACACAATTTTATTATACCCTAACACACATATGGCTTTATTCACGATAACCGCCATAAAAATGCCATTTTTACCAATTTCTGATTGGAAATGGCAACACTGTTTGTTAAAAACACAAAGAATATGACCAAAGAAGAATAACAAAGCAGAAATTACGATATGAATAGGCGGCAAATTACAATAAAATCAATTAATAAATGCCGATAATAACGTAATTTTTTATGCTAATCAAGCGATACAAAAATGTTATCTGATTTTCCCAAAATCTCTATAGCGTTCTTCTATGCTAAAAGAGCATCCTATCCTGCCAAATTTCATGAAGATCGGATAAAAATTGCGACTTCTGTCGTTTGAACATCAACTCAAATAGATAACAACGACGGACGGACAGCCAGGGCTATATCGATTCAACGGGTGATTTCGAATCGATCCATATTAACAATTTGGACTCGAGGGCAACTAGTTGTGGTCATCAGATTCTTAAACAACACAATTTTATTATACCCTAACACACATATGGCTTTATTCACGATAACCGCCATAAAAATGCCATTTTTACCAATTTCTGATTGGAAATGGCAACACTGTTTGTTAAAAACACAAAGAATATGACCAAAGAAGAATAACAAAGCAGAAATTACGATATGAATAGGCGGCAAATTACAATAAAATCAATTAATAAATGCCGATAATAACGTAATTTTTTATGCTAATCAAGCGATACAAAAATGTTATCTGATTTTCCCAAAATCTCTATAGCGTTCTTCTATGCTAAAAGAGCATCCTATCCTGCCAAATTTCATGAAGATCGGATAAAAATTGCGACTTCTGTCGTTTGAACATCAACTCAAATAGATAACAACGACGGACGGACAGCCAGGGCTATATCGATTCAACGGGTGATTTCGAATCGATCCATATTAACAATTTGGACTCGAGGGCAACTAGTTGTGGTCATCAGATTCTTAAACAACACAATTTTATTATACCCTAACACACATATGGCTTTATTCACGATAACCGCCATAAAAATGCCATTTTTACCAATTTCTGATTGGAAATGGCAACACTGTTTGTTAAAAACACAAAGAATATGACCAAAGAAGAATAACAAAGCAGAAATTACGATATGAATAGGCGGCAAATTACAATAAAATCAATTAATAAATGCCGATAATAACGTAATTTTTTATGCTAATCAAGCGATACAAAAATGTTATCTGATTTTCCCAAAATCTCTATAGCGTTCTTCTATGCTAAAAGAGCATCCTATCCTGCCAAATTTCATGAAGATCGGATAAAAATTGCGACTTCTGTCGTTTGAACATCAACTCAAATAGATAACAACGACGGACGGACAGCCAGGGCTATATCGATTCAACGGGTGATTTCGAATCGATCCATATTAACAATTTGGACTCGAGGGCAACTAGTTGTGGTCATCAGATTCTTAAACAACACAATTTTATTATACCCTAACACACATATGGCTTTATTCACGATAACCGCCATAAAAATGCCATTTTTACCAATTTCTGATTGGAAATGGCAACACTGTTTGTTAAAAACACAAAGAATATGACCAAAGAAGAATAACAAAGCAGAAATTACGATATGAATAGGCGGCAAATTACAATAAAATCAATTAATAAATGCCGATAATAACGTAATTTTTTATGCTAATCAAGCGATACAAAAATGTTATCTGATTTTCCCAAAATCTCTATAGCGTTCTTCTATGCTAAAAGAGCATCCTATCCTGCCAAATTTCATGAAGATCGGATAAAAATTGCGACTTCTGTCGTTTGAACATCAACTCAAATAGATAACAACGACGGACGGACAGCCAGGGCTATATCGATTCAACGGGTGATTTCGAATCGATCCATATTAACAATTTGGACTCGAGGGCAACTAGTTGTGGTCATCAGATTCTTAAACAACACAATTTTATTATACCCTAACACACATATGGCTTTATTCACGATAACCGCCATAAAAATGCCATTTTTACCAATTTCTGATTGGAAATGGCAACACTGTTTGTTAAAAACACAAAGAATATGACCAAAGAAGAATAACAAAGCAGAAATTACGATATGAATAGGCGGCAAATTACAATAAAATCAATTAATAAATGCCGATAATAACGTAATTTTTTATGCTAATCAAGCGATACAAAAATGTTATCTGATTTTCCCAAAATCTCTATAGCGTTCTTCTATGCTAAAAGAGCATCCTATCCTGCCAAATTTCATGAAGATCGGATAAAAATTGCGACTTCTGTCGTTTGAACATCAACTCAAATAGATAACAACGACGGACGGACAGCCAGGGCTATATCGATTCAACGGGTGATTTCGAATCGATCCATCGATTAACAATTTGGACTCGAGGGCAACTAGTTGTGGTCATCAGATTCTTAAACAACACAATTTTATTATACCCTAACACACATATGGCTTTATTCACGATAACCGCCATAAAAATGCCATTTTTACCAATTTCTGATTGGAAATGGCAACACTGTTTGTTAAAAACACAAAGAATATGACCAAAGAAGAATAACAAAGCAGAAATTACGATATGAATAGGCGGCAAATTACAATAAAATCAATTAATAAATGCCGATAATAACGTAATTTTTTATGCTAATCAAGCGATACAAAAATGTTATCTGATTTTCCCAAAATCTCTATAGCGTTCTTCTATGCTAAAAGAGCATCCTATCCTGCCAAATTTCATGAAGATCGGATAAAAATTGCGACTTCTGTCGTTTGAACATCAACTCAAATAGATAACAACGACGGACGGACAGCCAGGGCTATATCGATTCAACGGGTGATTTCGAATCGATCCATATTAACAATTTGGACTCGAGGGCAACTAGTTGTGGTCATCAGATTCTTAAACAACACAATTTTATTATACCCTAACACACATATGGCTTTATTCACGATAACCGCCATAAAAATGCCATTTTTACCAATTTCTGATTGGAAATGGCAACACTGTTTGTTAAAAACACAAAGAATATGACCAAAGAAGAATAACAAAGCAGAAATTACGATATGAATAGGCGGCAAATTACAATAAAATCAATTAATAAATGCCGATAATAACGTAATTTTTTATGCTAATCAAGCGATACAAAAATGTTATCTGATTTTCCCAAAATCTCTATAGCGTTCTTCTATGCTAAAAGAGCATCCTATCCTGCCAAATTTCATGAAGATCGGATAAAAATTGCGACTTCTGTCGTTTGAACATCAACTCAAATAGATAACAACGACGGACGGACAGCCAGGGCTATATCGATTCAACGGGTGATTTCGAATCGATCCATATTAACAATTTGGACTCGAGGGCAACTAGTTGTGGTCATCAGATTCTTAAACAACACAATTTTATTATACCCTAACACACATATGGCTTTATTCACGATAACCGCCATAAAAATGCCATTTTTACCAATTTCTGATTGGAAATGGCAACACTGTTTGTTAAAAACACAAAGAATATGACCAAAGAAGAATAACAAAGCAGAAATTACGATATGAATAGGCGGCAAATTACAATAAAATCAATTAATAAATGCCGATAATAACGTAATTTTTTATGCTAATCAAGCGATACAAAAATGTTATCTGATTTTCCCAAAATCTCTATAGCGTTCTTCTATGCTAAAAGAGCATCCTATCCTGCCAAATTTCATGAAGATCGGATAAAAATTGCGACTTCTGTCGTTTGAACATCAACTCAAATAGATAACAACGACGGACGGACAGCCAGGGCTATATCGATTCAACGGGTGATTTCGAATCGATCCATATTAACAATTTGGACTCGAGGGCAACTAGTTGTGGTCATCAGATTCTTAAACAACACAATTTTATTATACCCTAACACACATATGGCTTTATTCACGATAACCGCCATAAAAATGCCATTTTTACCAATTTCTGATTGGAAATGGCAACACTGTTTGTTAAAAACACAAAGAATATGACCAAAGAAGAATAACAAAGCAGAAATTACGATATGAATAGGCGGCAAATTACAATAAAATCAATTAATAAATGCCGATAATAACGTAATTTTTTATGCTAATCAAGCGATACAAAAATGTTATCTGATTTTCCCAAAATCTCTATAGCGTTCTTCTATGCTAAAAGAGCATCCTATCCTGCCAAATTTCATGAAGATCGGATAAAAATTGCGACTTCTGTCGTTTGAACATCAACTCAAATAGATAACAACGACGGACGGACAGCCAGGGCTATATCGATTCAACGGGTGATTTCGAATCGATCCATATTAACAATTTGGACTCGAGGGCAACTAGTTGTGGTCATCAGATTCTTAAACAACACAATTTTATTATACCCTAACACACATATGGCTTTATTCACGATAACCGCCATAAAAATGCCATTTTTACCAATTTCTGATTGGAAATGGCAACACTGTTTGTTAAAAACACAAAGAATATGACCAAAGAAGAATAACAAAGCAGAAATTACGATATGAATAGGCGGCAAATTACAATAAAATCAATTAATAAATGCCGATAATAACGTAATTTTTTATGCTAATCAAGCGATACAAAAATGTTATCTGATTTTCCCAAAATCTCTATAGCGTTCTTCTATGCTAAAAGAGCATCCTATCCTGCCAAATTTCATGAAGATCGGATAAAAATTGCGACTTCTGTCGTTTGAACATCAACTCAAATAGATAACAACGACGGACGGACAGCCAGGGCTATATCGATTCAACGGGTGATTTCGAATCGATCCATATTAACAATTTGGACTCGAGGGCAACTAGTTGTGGTCATCAGATTCTTAAACAACACAATTTTATTATACCCTAACACACATATGGCTTTATTCACGATAACCGCCATAAAAATGCCATTTTTACCAATTTCTGATTGGAAATGGCAACACTGTTTGTTAAAAACACAAAGAATATGACCAAAGAAGAATAACAAAGCAGAAATTACGATATGAATAGGCGGCAAATTACAATAAAATCAATTAATAAATGCCGATAATAACGTAATTTTTTATGCTAATCAAGCGATACAAAAATGTTATCTGATTTTCCCAAAATCTCTATAGCGTTCTTCTATGCTAAAAGAGCATCCTATCCTGCCAAATTTCATGAAGATCGGATAAAAATTGCGACTTCTGTCGTTTGAACATCAACTCAAATAGATAACAACGACGGACGGACAGCCAGGGCTATATCGATTCAACGGGTGATTTCGAATCGATCCATATTAACAATTTGGACTCGAGGGCAACTAGTTGTGGTCATCAGATTCTTAAACAACACAATTTTATTATACCCTAACACACATATGGCTTTATTCACGATAACCGCCATAAAAATGCCATTTTTACCAATTTCTGATTGGAAATGGCAACACTGTTTGTTAAAAACACAAAGAATATGACCAAAGAAGAATAACAAAGCAGAAATTACGATATGAATAGGCGGCAAATTACAATAAAATCAATTAATAAATGCCGATAATAACGTAATTTTTTATGCTAATCAAGCGATACAAAAATGTTATCTGATTTTCCCAAAATCTCTATAGCGTTCTTCTATGCTAAAAGAGCATCCTATCCTGCCAAATTTCATGAAGATCGGATAAAAATTGCGACTTCTGTCGTTTGAACATCAACTCAAATAGATAACAACGACGGACGGACAGCCAGGGCTATATCGATTCAACGGGTGATTTCGAATCGATCCATATTAACAATTTGGACTCGAGGGCAACTAGTTGTGGTCATCAGATTCTTAAACAACACAATTTTATTATACCCTAACACACATATGGCTTTATTCACGATAACCGCCATAAAAATGCCATTTTTACCAATTTCTGATTGGAAATGGCAACACTGTTTGTTAAAAACACAAAGAATATGACCAAAGAAGAATAACAAAGCAGAAATTACGATATGAATAGGCGGCAAATTACAATAAAATCAATTAATAAATGCCGATAATAACGTAATTTTTTATGCTAATCAAGCGATACAAAAATGTTATCTGATTTTCCCAAAATCTCTATAGCGCTCTTCTATGCTAAAAGAGCATCCTATCTTGCCAAATTTCATGAAGATCGGATAAAAATTGCGACTTCTGTCGTTTGAACATCAACTCAAATAGATAACAACGACGGACGGACAGCCAGGGCTATATCGATTCAACGGGTGATTTCGAATCGATCCATATTAACAATTTGGACTCGAGGGCAACTAGTTGTGGTCATCAGATTCTTAAACAACACAATTTTATTATACCCTAACACACATATGGCTTTATTCACGATAACCGCCATAAAAATGCCATTTTTACCAATTTCTGATTGGAAATGGCAACACTGTTTGTTAAAAACACAAAGAATATGACCAAAGAAGAATAACAAAGCAGAAATTACGATATGAATAGGCGGCAAATTACAATAAAATCAATTAATAAATGCCGATAATAACGTAATTTTTTATGCTAATCAAGCGATACAAAAATGTTATCTGATTTTCCCAAAATCTCTATAGCGTTCTTCTATGCTAAAAGAGCATCCTATCCTGCCAAATTTCATGAAGATCGGATAAAAATTGCGACTTCTGTCGTTTGAACATCAACTCAAATAGATAACAACGACGGACGGACAGCCAGGGCTATATCGATTCAACGGGTGATTTCGAATCGATCCATATTAACAATTTGGACTCGAGGGCAACTAGTTGTGGTCATCAGATTCTTAAACAACACAATTTTATTATACCCTAACACACATATGGCTTTATTCACGATAACCGCCATAAAAATGCCATTTTTACCAATTTCTGATTGGAAATGGCAACACTGTTTGTTAAAAACACAAAGAATATGACCAAAGAAGAATAACAAAGCAGAAATTACGATATGAATAGGCGGCAAATTACAATAAAATCAATTAATAAATGCCGATAATAACGTAATTTTTTATGCTAATCAAGCGATACAAAAATGTTATCTGATTTTCCCAAAATCTCTATAGCGCTCTTCTATGCTAAAAGAGCATCCTATCTTGCCAAATTTCATGAAGATCGGATAAAAATTGCGACTTCTGTCGTTTGAACATCAACTCAAATAGATAACAACGACGGACGGACAGCCAGGGCTATATCGATTCAACGGGTGATTTCGAATCGATCCATATTAACAATTTGGACTCGAGGGCAACTAGTTGTGGTCATCAGATTCTTAAACAACACAATTTTATTATACCCTAACACACATATGGCTTTATTCACGATAACCGCCATAAAAATGCCATTTTTACCAATTTCTGATTGGAAATGGCAACACTGTTTGTTAAAAACACAAAGAATATGACCAAAGAAGAATAACAAAGCAGAAATTACGATATGAATAGGCGGCAAATTACAATAAAATCAATTAATAAATGCCGATAATAACGTAATTTTTTATGCTAATCAAGCGATACAAAAATGTTATCTGATTTTCCCAAAATCTCTATAGCGTTCTTCTATGCTAAAAGAGCATCCTATCCTGCCAAATTTCATGAAGATCGGATAAAAATTGCGACTTCTGTCGTTTGAACATCAACTCAAATAGATAACAACGACGGACGGACAGCCAGGGCTATATCGATTCAACGGGTGATTTCGAATCGATCCATATTAACAATTTGGACTCGAGGGCAACTAGTTGTGGTCATCAGATTCTTAAACAACACAATTTTATTATACCCTAACACACATATGGCTTTATTCACGATAACCGCCATAAAAATGCCATTTTTACCAATTTCTGATTGGAAATGGCAACACTGTTTGTTAAAAACACAAAGAATATGACCAAAGAAGAATAACAAAGCAGAAATTACGATATGAATAGGCGGCAAATTACAATAAAATCAATTAATAAATGCCGATAATAACGTAATTTTTTATGCTAATCAAGCGATACAAAAATGTTATCTGATTTTCCCAAAATCTCTATAGCGTTCTTCTATGCTAAAAGAGCATCCTATCCTGCCAAATTTCATGAAGATCGGATAAAAATTGCGACTTCTGTCGTTTGAACATCAACTCAAATAGATAACAACGACGGACGGACAGCCAGGGCTATATCGATTCAACGGGTGATTTCGAATCGATCCATATTAACAATTTGGACTCGAGGGCAACTAGTTGTGGTCATCAGATTCTTAAACAACACAATTTTATTATACCCTAACACACATATGGCTTTATTATCGATAACCGCCATAAAAATGCCATTTTTACCAATTTCTGATTGGAAATGGCAACACTGTTTGTTAAAAACACAAAGAATATGACCAAAGAAGAATAACAAAGCAGAAATTACGATATGAATAGGCGGCAAATTACAATAAAATCAATTAATAAATGCCGATAATAACGTAATTTTTTATGCTAATCAAGCGATACAAAAATGTTATCTGATTTTCCCAAAATCTCTATAGCGCTCTTCTATGCTAAAAGAGCATCCTATCCTGCCAAATTTCATGAAGATCGGATAAAAATTGCGACTTCTGTCGTTTGAACATCAACTCAAATAGATAACAACGACGGACGGACAGCCAGGGCTATATCGATTCAACGGGTGATTTCGAATCGATCCATATTAACAATTTGGACTCGAGGGCAACTAGTTGTGGTCATCAGATTCTTAAACAACACAATTTTATTATACCCTAACACACATATGGCTTTATTCACGATAACCGCCATAAAAATGCCATTTTTACCAATTTCTGATTGGAAATGGCAACACTGTTTGTTAAAAACACAAAGAATATGACCAAAGAAGAATAACAAAGCAGAAATTACGATATGAATAGGCGGCAAATTACAATAAAATCAATTAATAAATGCCGATAATAACGTAATTTTTTATGCTAATCAAGCGATACAAAAATGTTATCTGATTTTCCCAAAATCTCTATAGCGTTCTTCTATGCTAAAAGAGCATCCTATCCTGCCAAATTTCATGAAGATCGGATAAAAATTGCGACTTCTGTCGTTTGAACATCAACTCAAATAGATAACAACGACGGACGGACAGCCAGGGCTATATCGATTCAACGGGTGATTTCGAATCGATCCATATTAACAATTTGGACTCGAGGGCAACTAGTTGTGGTCATCAGATTCTTAAACAACACAATTTTATTATACCCTAACACACATATGGCTTTATTCACGATAACCGCCATAAAAATGCCATTTTACCAATTTCTGATTGGAAATGGCAACACTGTTTGTTAAAAACACAAAGAATATGACCAAAGAAGAATAACAAAGCAGAAATTACGATATGAATAGGCGGCAAATTACAATAAAATCAATTAATAAATGCCGATAATAACGTAATTTTTTATGCTAATCAAGCGATACAAAAATGTTATCTGATTTTCCCAAAATCTCTATAGCGTTCTTCTATGCTAAAAGAGCATCCTATCCTGCCAAATTTCATGAAGATCGGATAAAAATTGCGACTTCTGTCGTTTGAACATCAACTCAAATAGATAACAACGACGGACGGACAGCCAGGGCTATATCGATTCAACGGGTGATTTCGAATCGATCCATCGATTAACAATTTGGACTCGAGGGCAACTAGTTGTTGTCATCAGATTCTTAAACAACACAATTTTATTATACCCTAACACACATATGGCTTTATTCACGATAACCGCCATAAAAATGCCATTTTTACCAATTTCTGATTGGAAATGGCAACACTGTTTGTTAAAAACACAAAGAATATGACCAAAGAAGAATAACAAAGCAGAAATTACGATATGAATAGGCGGCAAATTACAATAAAATCAATTAATAAATGCCGATAATAACGTAATTTTTTATGCTAATCAAGCGATACAAAAATGTTATCTGATTTTCCCAAAATCTCTATAGCGTTCTTCTATGCTAAAAGAGCATCCTATCCTGCCAAATTTCATGAAGATCGGATAAAAATTGCGACTTCTGTCGTTTGAACATCAACTCAAATAGATAACAACGACGGACGGACAGCCAGGGCTATATCGATTCAACGGGTGATTTCGAATCGATCCATATTAACAATTTGGACTCGAGGGCAACTAGTTGTGGTCATCAGATTCTTAAACAACACAATTTTATTATACCCTAACACACATATGGCTTTATTCACGATAACCGCCATAAAAATGCCATTTTTACCAATTTCTGATTGGAAATGGCAACACTGTTTGTTAAAAACACAAAGAATATGACCAAAGAAGAATAACAAAGCAGAAATTACGATATGAATAGGCGGCAAATTACAATAAAATCAATTAATAAATGCCGATAATAACGTAATTTTTTATGCTAATCAAGCGATACAAAAATGTTATCTGATTTTCCCAAAATCTCTATAGCGTTCTTCTATGCTAAAAGAGCATCCTATCCTGCCAAATTTCATGAAGATCGGATAAAAATTGCGACTTCTGTCGTTTGAACATCAACTCAAATAGATAACAACGACGGACGGACAGCCAGGGCTATATCGATTCAACGGGTGATTTCGAATCGATCCATATTAACAATTTGGACTCGAGGGCAACTAGTTGTGGTCATCAGATTCTTAAACAACACAATTTTATTATACCCTAACACACATATGGCTTTATTCACGATAACCGCCATAAAAATGCCATTTTTACCAATTTCTGATTGGAAATGGCAACACTGTTTGTTAAAAACACAAAGAATATGACCAAAGAAGAATAACAAAGCAGAAATTACGATATGAATAGGCGGCAAATTACAATAAAATCAATTAATAAATGCCGATAATAACGTAATTTTTTATGCTAATCAAGCGATACAAAAATGTTATCTGATTTTCCCAAAATCTCTATAGCGTTCTTCTATGCTAAAAGAGCATCCTATCCTGCCAAATTTCATGAAGATCGGATAAAAATTGCGACTTCTGTCGTTTGAACATCAACTCAAATAGATAACAACGACGGACGGACAGCCAGGGCTATATCGATTCAACGGGTGATTTCGAATCGATCCATATTAACAATTTGGACTCGAGGGCAACTAGTTGTGGTCATCAGATTCTTAAACAACACAATTTTATTATACCCTAACACACATATGGCTTTATTCACGATAACCGCCATAAAAATGCCATTTTTACCAATTTCTGATTGGAAATGGCAACACTGTTTGTTAAAAACACAAAGAATATGACCAAAGAAGAATAACAAAGCAGAAATTACGATATGAATAGGCGGCAAATTACAATAAAATCAATTAATAAATGCCGATAATAACGTAATTTTTTATGCTAATCAAGCGATACAAAAATGTTATCTGATTTTCCCAAAATCTCTATAGCGTTCTTCTATGCTAAAAGAGCATCCTATCCTGCCAAATTTCATGAAGATCGGATAAAAATTGCGACTTCTGTCGTTTGAACATCAACTCAAATAGATAACAACGACGGACGGACAGCCAGGGCTATATCGATTCAACGGGTGATTTCGAATCGATCCATATTAACAATTTGGACTCGAGGGCAACTAGTTGTGGTCATCAGATTCTTAAACAATACAATTTTATTATACCCTAACACACATATGGCTTTATTCACGATAACCGCCATAAAAATGCCATTTTTACCAATTTCTGATTGGAAATGGCAACACTGTTTGTTAAAAACACAAAGAATATGACCAAAGAAGAATAACAAAGCAGAAATTACGATATGAATAGGCGGCAAATTACAATAAAATCAATTAATAAATGCCGATAATAACGTAATTTTTTATGCTAATCAAGCGATACAAAAATGTTATCTGATTTTCCCAAAATCTCTATAGCGTTCTTCTATGCTAAAAGAGCATCCTATCCTGCCAAATTTCATGAAGATCGGATAAAAATTGCGACTTCTGTCGTTTGAACATCAACTCAAATAGATAACAACGACGGACGGACAGCCAGGGCTATATCGATTCAACGGGTGATTTCGAATCGATCCATATTAACAATTTGGACTCGAGGGCAACTAGTTGTGGTCATCAGATTCTTAAACAACACAATTTTATTATACCCTAACACACATATGGCTTTATTCACGATAACCGCCATAAAAATGCCATTTTTACCAATTTCTGATTGGAAATGGCAACACTGTTTGTTAAAAACACAAAGAATATGACCAAAGAAGAATAACAAAGCAGAAATTACGATATGAATAGGCGGCAAATTACAATAAAATCAATTAATAAATGCCGATAATAACGTAATTTTTTATGCTAATCAAGCGATACAAAAATGTTATCTGATTTTCCCAAAATCTCTATAGCGTTCTTCTATGCTAAAAGAGCATCCTATCCTGCCAAATTTCATGAAGATCGGATAAAAATTGCGACTTCTGTCGTTTGAACATCAACTCAAATAGATAACAACGACGGACGGACAGCCAGGGCTATATCGATTCAACGGGTGATTTCGAATCGATCCATATTAACAATTTGGACTCGAGGGCAACTAGTTGTGGTCATCAGATTCTTAAACAATACAATTTTATTATACCCTAACACACATATGGCTTTATTCACGATAACCGCCATAAAAATGCCATTTTTACCAATTTCTGATTGGAAATGGCAACACTGTTTGTTAAAAACACAAAGAATATGACCAAAGAAGAATAACAAAGCAGAAATTACGATATGAATAGGCGGCAAATTACAATAAAATCAATTAATAAATGCCGATAATAACGTAATTTTTTATGCTAATCAAGCGATACAAAAATGTTATCTGATTTTCCCAAAATCTCTATAGCGTTCTTCTATGCTAAAAGAGCATCCTATCCTGCCAAATTTCATGAAGATCGGATAAAAATTGCGACTTCTGTCGTTTGAACATCAACTCAAATAGATAACAACGACGGACGGACAGCCAGGGCTATATCGATTCAACGGGTGATTTCGAATCGATCCATATTAACAATTTGGACTCGAGGGCAACTAGTTGTGGTCATCAGATTCTTAAACAACACAATTTTATTATACCCTAACACACATATGGCTTTATTCACGATAACCGCCATAAAAATGCCATTTTTACCAATTTCTTATTGGAAATGGCAACACTGTTTGTTAAAAACACAAAGAATATGACCAAAGAAGAATAACAAAGCAGAAATTACGATATGAATAGGCGGCAAATTACAATAAAATCAATTAATAAATGCCGATAATAACGTAATTTTTTATGCTAATCAAGCGATACAAAAATGTTATCTGATTTTCCCAAAATCTCTATAGCGTTCTTCTATGCTAAAAGAGCATCCTATCCTGCCAAATTTCATGAAGATCGGATAAAAATTGCGACTTCTGTCGTTTGAACATCAACTCAAATAGATAACAACGACGGACGGACAGCCAGGGCTATATCGATTCAACGGGTGATTTCGAATCGATCCATATTAACAATTTGGACTCGAGGGCAACTAGTTGTGGTCATCAGATTCTTAAACAACACAATTTTATTATACCCTAACACACATATGGCTTTATTCACGATAACCGCCATAAAAATGCCATTTTTACCAATTTCTGATTGGAAATGGCAACACTGTTTGTTAAAAACACAAAGAATATGACCAAAGAAGAATAACAAAGCAGAAATTACGATATGAATAGGCGGCAAATTACAATAAAATCAATTAATAAATGCCGATAATAACGTAATTTTTTATGCTAATCAAGCGATACAAAAATGTTATCTGATTTTCCCAAAATCTCTATAGCGTTCTTCTATGCTAAAAGAGCATCCTATCCTGCCAAATTTCATGAAGATCGGATAAAAATTGCGACTTCTGTCGTTTGAACATCAACTCAAATAGATAACAACGACGGACGGACAGCCAGGGCTATATCGATTCAACGGGTGATTTCGAATCGATCCATATTAACAATTTGGACTCGAGGGCAACTAGTTGTGGTCATCAGATTCTTAAACAACACAATTTTATTATACCCTAACACACATATGGCTTTATTCACGATAACCGCCATAAAAATGCCATTTTTACCAATTTCTGATTGGAAATGGCAACACTGTTTGTTAAAAACACAAAGAATATGACCAAAGAAGAATAACAAAGCAGAAATTACGATATGAATAGGCGGCAAATTACAATAAAATCAATTAATAAATGCCGATAATAACGTAATTTTTTATGCTAATCAAGCGATACAAAAATGTTATCTGATTTTCCCAAAATCTCTATAGCGTTCTTCTATGCTAAAAGAGCATCCTATCCTGCCAAATTTCATGAAGATCGGATAAAAATTGCGACTTCTGTCGTTTGAACATCAACTCAAATAGATAACAACGACGGACGGACAGCCAGGGCTATATCGATTCAACGGGTGATTTCGAATCGATCCATATTAACAATTTGGACTCGAGGGCAACTAGTTGTGGTCATCAGATTCTTAAACAACACAATTTTATTATACCCTAACACACATATGGCTTTATTCACGATAACCGCCATAAAAATGCCATTTTTACCAATTTCTGATTGGAAATGGCAACACTGTTTGTTAAAAACACAAAGAATATGACCAAAGAAGAATAACAAAGCAGAAATTACGATATGAATAGGCGGCAAATTACAATAAAATCAATTAATAAATGCCGATAATAACGTAATTTTTTATGCTAATCAAGCGATACAAAAATGTTATCTGATTTTCCCAAAATCTCTATAGCGTTCTTCTATGCTAAAAGAGCATCCTATCCTGCCAAATTTCATGAAGATCGGATAAAAATTGCGACTTCTGTCGTTTGAACATCAACTCAAATAGATAACAACGACGGACGGACAGCCAGGGCTATATCGATTCAACGGGTGATTTCGAATCGATCCATATTAACAATTTGGACTCGAGGGCAACTAGTTGTGGTCATCAGATTCTTAAACAACACAATTTTATTATACCCTAACACACATATGGCTTTATTCACGATAACCGCCATAAAAATGCCATTTTTACCAATTTCTGATTGGAAATGGCAACACTGTTTGTTAAAAACACAAAGAATATGACCAAAGAAGAATAACAAAGCAGAAATTACGATATGAATAGGCGGCAAATTACAATAAAATCAATTAATAAATGCCGATAATAACGTAATTTTTTATGCTAATCAAGCGATACAAAAATGTTATCTGATTTTCCCAAAATCTCTATAGCGTTCTTCTATGCTAAAAGAGCATCCTATCCTGCCAAATTTCATGAAGATCGGATAAAAATTGCGACTTCTGTCGTTTGAACATCAACTCAAATAGATAACAACGACGGACGGACAGCCAGGGCTATATCGATTCAACGGGTGATTTCGAATCGATCCATATTAACAATTTGGACTCGAGGGCAACTAGTTGTGGTCATCAGATTCTTAAACAACACAATTTTATTATACCCTAACACACATATGGCTTTATTCACGATAACCGCCATAAAAATGCCATTTTTACCAATTTCTGATTGGAAATGGCAACACTGTTTGTTAAAAACACAAAGAATATGACCAAAGAAGAATAACAAAGCAGAAATTACGATATGAATAGGCGGCAAATTACAATAAAATCAATTAATAAATGCCGATAATAACGTAATTTTTTATGCTAATCAAGCGATACAAAAATGTTATCTGATTTTCCCAAAATCTCTATAGCGTTCTTCTATGCTAAAAGAGCATCCTATCCTGCCAAATTTCATGAAGATCGGATAAAAATTGCGACTTCTGTCGTTTGAACATCAACTCAAATAGATAACAACGACGGACGGACAGCCAGGGCTATATCGATTCAACGGGTGATTTCGAATCGATCCATATTAACAATTTGGACTCGAGGGCAACTAGTTGTGGTCATCAGATTCTTAAACAACACAATTTTATTATACCCTAACACACATATGGCTTTATTCACGATAACCGCCATAAAAATGCCATTTTTACCAATTTCTGATTGGAAATGGCAACACTGTTTGTTAAAAACACAAAGAATATGACCAAAGAAGAATAACAAAGCAGAAATTACGATATGAATAGGCGGCAAATTACAATAAAATCAATTAATAAATGCCGATAATAACGTAATTTTTTATGCTAATCAAGCGATACAAAAATGTTATCTGATTTTCCCAAAATCTCTATAGCGTTCTTCTATGCTAAAAGAGCATCCTATCCTGCCAAATTTCATGAAGATCGGATAAAAATTGCGACTTCTGTCGTTTGAACATCAACTCAAATAGATAACAACGACGGACGGACAGCCAGGGCTATATCGATTCAACGGGTGATTTCGAATCGATCCATATTAACAATTTGGACTCGAGGGCAACTAGTTGTGGTCATCAGATTCTTAAACAACACAATTTTATTATACCCTAACACACATATGGCTTTATTCACGATAACCGCCATAAAAATGCCATTTTTACCAATTTCTGATTGGAAATGGCAACACTGTTTGTTAAAAACACAAAGAATATGACCAAAGAAGAATAACAAAGCAGAAATTACGATATGAATAGGCGGCAAATTACAATAAAATCAATTAATAAATGCCGATAATAACGTAATTTTTTATGCTAATCAAGCGATACAAAAATGTTATCTGATTTTCCCAAAATCTCTATAGCGTTCTTCTATGCTAAAAGAGCATCCTATCCTGCCAAATTTCATGAAGATCGGATAAAAATTGCGACTTCTGTCGTTTGAACATCAACTCAAATAGATAACAACGACGGACGGACAGCCAGGGCTATATCGATTCAACGGGTGATTTCGAATCGATCCATATTAACAATTTGGACTCGAGGGCAACTAGTTGTGGTCATCAGATTCTTAAACAACACAATTTTATTATACCCTAACACACATATGGCTTTATTCACGATAACCGCCATAAAAATGCCATTTTTACCAATTTCTGATTGGAAATGGCAACACTGTTTGTTAAAAACACAAAGAATATGACCAAAGAAGAATAACAAAGCAGAAATTACGATATGAATAGGCGGCAAATTACAATAAAATCAATTAATAAATGCCGATAATAACGTAATTTTTTATGCTAATCAAGCGATACAAAAATGTTATCTGATTTTCCCAAAATCTCTATAGCGTTCTTCTATGCTAAAAGAGCATCCTATCCTGCCAAATTTCATGAAGATCGGATAAAAATTGCGACTTCTGTCGTTTGAACATCAACTCAAATAGATAACAACGACGGACGGACAGCCAGGGCTATATCGATTCAACGGGTGATTTCGAATCGATCCATATTAACAATTTGGACTCGAGGGCAACTAGTTGTGGTCATCAGATTCTTAAACAACACAATTTTATTATACCCTAACACACATATGGCTTTATTCACGATAACCGCCATAAAAATGCCATTTTTACCAATTTCTGATTGGAAATGGCAACACTGTTTGTTAAAAACACAAAGAATATGACCAAAGAAGAATAACAAAGCAGAAATTACGATATGAATAGGCGGCAAATTACAATAAAATCAATTAATAAATGCCGATAATAACGTAATTTTTTATGCTAATCAAGCGATACAAAAATGTTATCTGATTTTCCCAAAATCTCTATAGCGTTCTTCTATGCTAAAAGAGCATCCTATCCTGCCAAATTTCATGAAGATCGGATAAAAATTGCGACTTCTGTCGTTTGAACATCAACTCAAATAGATAACAACGACGGACGGACAGCCAGGGCTATATCGATTCAACGGGTGATTTCGAATCGATCCATATTAACAATTTGGACTCGAGGGCAACTAGTTGTGGTCATCAGATTCTTAAACAACACAATTTTATTATACCCTAACACACATATGGCTTTATTCACGATAACCGCCATAAAAATGCCATTTTTACCAATTTCTGATTGGAAATGGCAACACTGTTTGTTAAAAACACAAAGAATATGACCAAAGAAGAATAACAAAGCAGAAATTACGATATGAATAGGCGGCAAATTACAATAAAATCAATTAATAAATGCCGATAATAACGTAATTTTTTATGCTAATCAAGCGATACAAAAATGTTATCTGATTTTCCCAAAATCTCTATAGCGTTCTTCTATGCTAAAAGAGCATCCTATCCTGCCAAATTTCATGAAGATCGGATAAAAATTGCGACTTCTGTCGTTTGAACATCAACTCAAATAGATAACAACGACGGACGGACAGCCAGGGCTATATCGATTCAACGGGTGATTTCGAATCGATCCATATTAACAATTTGGACTCGAGGGCAACTAGTTGTGGTCATCAGATTCTTAAACAACACAATTTTATTATACCCTAACACACATATGGCTTTATTCACGATAACCGCCATAAAAATGCCATTTTTACCAATTTCTGATTGGAAATGGCAACACTGTTTGTTAAAAACACAAAGAATATGACCAAAGAAGAATAACAAAGCAGAAATTACGATATGAATAGGCGACAAATTACAATAAAATCAATTAATAAATGCCGATAATAACGTAATTTTTTATGCTAATCAAGCGATACAAAAATGTTATCTGATTTTCCCAAAATCTCTATAGCGTTCTTCTATGCTAAAAGAGCATCCTATCCTGCCAAATTTCATGAAGATCGGATAAAAATTGCGACTTCTGTCGTTTGAACATCAACTCAAATAGATAACAACGACGGACGGACAGCCAGGGCTATATCGATTCAACGGGTGATTTCGAATCGATCCATATTAACAATTTGGACTCGAGGGCAACTAGTTGTGGTCATCAGATTCTTAAACAACACAATTTTATTATACCCTAACACACATATGGCTTTATTCACGATAACCGCCATAAAAATGCCATTTTTACCAATTTCTGATTGGAAATGGCAACACTGTTTGTTAAAAACACAAAGAATATGACCAAAGAAGAATAACAAAGCAGAAATTACGATATGAATAGGCGGCAAATTACAATAAAATCAATTAATAAATGCCGATAATAACGTAATTTTTTATGCTAATCAAGCGATACAAAAATGTTATCTGATTTTCCCAAAATCTCTATAGCGTTCTTCTATGCTAAAAGAGCATCCTATCCTGCCAAATTTCATGAAGATCGGATAAAAATTGCGACTTCTGTCGTTTGAACATCAACTCAAATAGATAACAACGACGGACGGACAGCCAGGGCTATATCGATTCAACGGGTGATTTCGAATCGATCCATATTAACAATTTGGACTCGAGGGCAACTAGTTGTGGTCATCAGATTCTTAAACAACACAATTTTATTATACCCTAACACACATATGGCTTTATTCACGATAACCGCCATAAAAATGCCATTTTTACCAATTTCTGATTGGAAATGGCAACACTGTTTGTTAAAAACACAAAGAATATGACCAAAGAAGAATAACAAAGCAGAAATTACGATATGAATAGGCGGCAAATTACAATAAAATCAATTAATAAATGCCGATAATAACGTAATTTTTTATGCTAATCAAGCGATACAAAAATGTTATCTGATTTTCCCAAAATCTCTATAGCGTTCTTCTATGCTAAAAGAGCATCCTATCCTGCCAAATTTCATGAAGATCGGATAAAAATTGCGACTTCTGTCGTTTGAACATCAACTCAAATAGATAACAACGACGGACGGACAGCCAGGGCTATATCGATTCAACGGGTGATTTCGAATCGATCCATATTAACAATTTGGACTCGAGGGCAACTAGTTGTGGTCATCAGATTCTTAAACAACACAATTTTATTATACCCTAACACACATATGGCTTTATTCACGATAACCGCCATAAAAATGCCATTTTTACCAATTTCTGATTGGAAATGGCAACACTGTTTGTTAAAAACACAAAGAATATGACCAAAGAAGAATAACAAAGCAGAAATTACGATATGAATAGGCGGCAAATTACAATAAAATCAATTAATAAATGCCGATAATAACGTAATTTTTTATGCTAATCAAGCGATACAAAAATGTTATCTGATTTTCCCAAAATCTCTATAGCGTTCTTCTATGCTAAAAGAGCATCCTATCCTGCCAAATTTCATGAAGATCGGATAAAAATTGCGACTTCTGTCGTTTGAACATCAACTCAAATAGATAACAACGACGGACGGACAGCCAGGGCTATATCGATTCAACGGGTGATTTCGAATCGATCCATATTAACAATTTGGACTCGAGGGCAACTAGTTGTGGTCATCAGATTCTTAAACAACACAATTTTATTATACCCTAACACACATATGGCTTTATTCACGATAACCGCCATAAAAATGCCATTTTTACCAATTTCTGATTGGAAATGGCAACACTGTTTGTTAAAAACACAAAGAATATGACCAAAGAAGAATAACAAAGCAGAAATTACGATATGAATAGGCGGCAAATTACAATAAAATCAATTAATAAATGCCGATAATAACGTAATTTTTTATGCTAATCAAGCGATACAAAAATGTTATCTGATTTTCCCAAAATCTCTATAGCGTTCTTCTATGCTAAAAGAGCATCCTATCCTGCCAAATTTCATGAAGATCGGATAAAAATTGCGACTTCTGTCGTTTGAACATCAACTCAAATAGATAACAACGACGGACGGACAGCCAGGGCTATATCGATTCAACGGGTGATTTCGAATCGATCCATATTAACAATTTGGACTCGAGGGCAACTAGTTGTGGTCATCAGATTCTTAAACAACACAATTTTATTATACCCTAACACACATATGGCTTTATTCACGATAACCGCCATAAAAATGCCATTTTTACCAATTTCTGATTGGAAATGGCAACACTGTTTGTTAAAAACACAAAGAATATGACCAAAGAAGAATAACAAAGCAGAAATTACGATATGAATAGGCGGCAAATTACAATAAAATCAATTAATAAATGCCGATAATAACGTAATTTTTTATGCTAATCAAGCGATACAAAAATGTTATCTGATTTTCCCAAAATCTCTATAGCGTTCTTCTATGCTAAAAGAGCATCCTATCCTGCCAAATTTCATGAAGATCGGATAAAAATTGCGACTTCTGTCGTTTGAACATCAACTCAAATAGATAACAACGACGGACGGACAGCCAGGGCTATATCGATTCAACGGGTGATTTCGAATCGATCCATATTAACAATTTGGACTCGAGGGCAACTAGTTGTGGTCATCAGATTCTTAAACAACACAATTTTATTATACCCTAACACACATATGGCTTTATTCACGATAACTGCCATAAAAATGCCATTTTTACCAATTTCTGATTGGAAATGGCAACACTGTTTGTTAAAAACACAAAGAATATGACCAAAGAAGAATAACAAAGCAGAAATTACGATATGAATAGGCGGCAAATTACAATAAAATCAATTAATAAATGCCGATAATAACGTAATTTTTTATGCTAATCAAGCGATACAAAAATGTTATCTGATTTTCCCAAAATCTCTATAGCGTTCTTCTATGCTAAAAGAGCATCCTATCCTGCCAAATTTCATGAAGATCGGATAAAAATTGCGACTTCTGTCGTTTGAACATCAACTCAAATAGATAACAACGACGGACGGACAGCCAGGGCTATATCGATTCAACGGGTGATTTCGAATCGATCCATATTAACAATTTGGACTCGAGGGCAACTAGTTGTGGTCATCAGATTCTTAAACAACACAATTTTATTATACCCTAACACACATATGGCTTTATTCACGATAACCGCCATAAAAATGCCATTTTTACCAATTTCTGATTGGAAATGGCAACACTGTTTGTTAAAAACACAAAGAATATGACCAAAGAAGAATAACAAAGCAGAAATTACGATATGAATAGGCGGCAAATTACAATAAAATCAATTAATAAATGCCGATAATAACGTAATTTTTTATGCTAATCAAGCGATACAAAAATGTTATCTGATTTTCCCAAAATCTCTATAGCGTTCTTCTATGCTAAAAGAGCATCCTATCCTGCCAAATTTCATGAAGATCGGATAAAAATTGCGACTTCTGTCGTTTGAACATCAACTCAAATAGATAACAACGACGGACGGACAGCCAGGGCTATATCGATTCAACGGGTGATTTCGAATCGATCCATATTAACAATTTGGACTCGAGGGCAACTAGTTGTGGTCATCAGATTCTTAAACAACACAATTTTATTATACCCTAACACACATATGGCTTTATTCACGATAACCGCCATAAAAATGCCATTTTTACCAATTTCTGATTGGAAATGGCAACACTGTTTGTTAAAAACACAAAGAATATGACCAAAGAAGAATAACAAAGCAGAAATTACGATATGAATAGGCGGCAAATTACAATAAAATCAATTAATAAATGCCGATAATAACGTAATTTTTTATGCTAATCAAGCGATACAAAAATGTTATCTGATTTTCCCAAAATCTCTATAGCGTTCTTCTATGCTAAAAGAGCATCCTATCCTGCCAAATTTCATGAAGATCGGATAAAAATTGCGACTTCTGTCGTTTGAACATCAACTCAAATAGATAACAACGACGGACGGACAGCCAGGGCTATATCGATTCAACGGGTGATTTCGAATCGATCCATATTAACAATTTGGACTCGAGGGCAACTAGTTGTGGTCATCAGATTCTTAAACAACACAATTTTATTATACCCTAACACACATATGGCTTTATTCACGATAACCGCCATAAAAATGCCATTTTTACCAATTTCTGATTGGAAATGGCAACACTGTTTGTTAAAAACACAAAGAATATGACCAAAGAAGAATAACAAAGCAGAAATTACGATATGAATAGGCGGCAAATTACAATAAAATCAATTAATAAATGCCGATAATAACGTAATTTTTTATGCTAATCAAGCGATACAAAAATGTTATCTGATTTTCCCAAAATCTCTATAGCGTTCTTCTATGCTAAAAGAGCATCCTATCCTGCCAAATTTCATGAAGATCGGATAAAAATTGCGACTTCTGTCGTTTGAACATCAACTCAAATAGATAACAACGACGGACGGACAGCCAGGGCTATATCGATTCAACGGGTGATTTCGAATCGATCCATATTAACAATTTGGACTCGAGGGCAACTAGTTGTGGTCATCAGATTCTTAAACAACACAATTTTATTATACCCTAACACACATATGGCTTTATTCACGATAACCGCCATAAAAATGCCATTTTTACCAATTTCTGATTGGAAATGGCAACACTGTTTGTTAAAAACACAAAGAATATGACCAAAGAAGAATAACAAAGCAGAAATTACGATATGAATAGGCGGCAAATTACAATAAAATCAATTAATAAATGCCGATAATAACGTAATTTTTTATGCTAATCAAGCGATACAAAAATGTTATCTGATTTTCCCAAAATCTCTATAGCGTTCTTCTATGCTAAAAGAGCATCCTATCCTGCCAAATTTCATGAAGATCGGATAAAAATTGCGACTTCTGTCGTTTGAACATCAACTCAAATAGATAACAACGACGGACGGACAGCCAGGGCTATATCGATTCAACGGGTGATTTCGAATCGATCCATATTAACAATTTGGACTCGAGGGAAACTAGTTGTGGTCATCAGATTCTTAAACAACACAATTTTATTATACCCTAACACACATATGGCTTTATTCACGATAACCGCCATAAAAATGCCATTTTTACCAATTTCTGATTGGAAATGGCAACACTGTTTGTTAAAAACACAAAGAATATGACCAAAGAAGAATAACAAAGCAGAAATTACGATATGAATAGGCGGCAAATTACAATAAAATCAATTAATAAATGCCGATAATAACGTAATTTTTTATGCTAATCAAGCGATACAAAAATGTTATCTGATTTTCCCAAAATCTCTATAGCGTTCTTCTATGCTAAAAGAGCATCCTATCCTGCCAAATTTCATGAAGATCGGATAAAAATTGCGACTTCTGTCGTTTGAACATCAACTCAAATAGATAACAACGACGGACGGACAGCCAGGGCTATATCGATTCAACGGGTGATTTCGAATCGATCCATATTAACAATTTGGACTCGAGGGCAACTAGTTGTGGTCATCAGATTCTTAAACAACACAATTTTATTATACCCTAACACACATATGGCTTTATTCACGATAACCGCCATAAAAATGCCATTTTTACCAATTTCTGATTGGAAATGGCAACACTGTTTGTTAAAAACACAAAGAATATGACCAAAGAAGAATAACAAAGCAGAAATTACGATATGAATAGGCGGCAAATTACAATAAAATCAATTAATAAATGCCGATAATAACGTAATTTTTTATGCTAATCAAGCGATACAAAAATGTTATCTGATTTTCCCAAAATCTCTATAGCGTTCTTCTATGCTAAAAGAGCATCCTATCCTGCCAAATTTCATGAAGATCGGATAAAAATTGCGACTTCTGTCGTTTGAACATCAACTCAAATAGATAACAACGACGGACGGACAGCCAGGGCTATATCGATTCAACGGGTGATTTCGAATCGATCCATATTAACAATTTGGACTCGAGGGAAACTAGTTGTGGTCATCAGATTCTTAAACAACACAATTTTATTATACCCTAACACACATATGGCTTTATTCACGATAACCGCCATAAAAATGCCATTTTTACCAATTTCTGATTGGAAATGGCAACACTGTTTGTTAAAAACACAAAGAATATGACCAAAGAAGAATAACAAAGCAGAAATTACGATATGAATAGGCGGCAAATTACAATAAAATCAATTAATAAATGCCGATAATAACGTAATTTTTTATGCTAATCAAGCGATACAAAAATGTTATCTGATTTTCCCAAAATCTCTATAGCGTTCTTCTATGCTAAAAGAGCATCCTATCCTGCCAAATTTCATGAAGATCGGATAAAAATTGCGACTTCTGTCGTTTGAACATCAACTCAAATAGATAACAACGACGGACGGACAGCCAGGGCTATATCGATTCAACGGGTGATTTCGAATCGATCCATATTAACAATTTGGACTCGAGGGCAACTAGTTGTGGTCATCAGATTCTTAAACAACACAATTTTATTATACCCTAACACACATATGGCTTTATTCACGATAACCGCCATAAAAATGCCATTTTTACCAATTTCTGATTGGAAATGGCAACACTGTTTGTTAAAAACACAAAGAATATGACCAAAGAAGAATAACAAAGCAGAAATTACGATATGAATAGGCGGCAAATTACAATAAAATCAATTAATAAATGCCGATAATAACGTAATTTTTTATGCTAATCAAGCGATACAAAAATGTTATCTGATTTTCCCAAAATCTCTATAGCGTTCTTCTATGCTAAAAGAGCATCCTATCCTGCCAAATTTCATGAAGATCGGATAAAAATTGCGACTTCTGTCGTTTGAACATCAACTCAAATAGATAACAACGACGGACGGACAGCCAGGGCTATATCGATTCAACGGGTGATTTCGAATCGATCCATATTAACAATTTGGACTCGAGGGCAACTAGTTGTGGTCATCAGATTCTTAAACAACACAATTTTATTATACCCTAACACACATATGGCTTTATTCACGATAACCGCCATAAAAATGCCATTTTTACCAATTTCTGATTGGAAATGGCAACACTGTTTGTTAAAAACACAAAGAATATGACCAAAGAAGAATAACAAAGCAGAAATTACGATATGAATAGGCGGCAAATTACAATAAAATCAATTAATAAATGCCGATAATAACGTAATTTTTTATGCTAATCAAGCGATACAAAAATGTTATCTGATTTTCCCAAAATCTCTATAGCGTTCTTCTATGCTAAAAGAGCATCCTATCCTGCCAAATTTCATGAAGATCGGATAAAAATTGCGACTTCTGTCGTTTGAACATCAACTCAAATAGATAACAACGACGGACGGACAGCCAGGGCTATATCGATTCAACGGGTGATTTCGAATCGATCCATATTAACAATTTGGACTCGAGGGCAACTAGTTGTGGTCATCAGATTCTTAAACAACACAATTTTATTATACCCTAACACACATATGGCTTTATTCACGATAACCGCCATAAAAATGCCATTTTTACCAATTTCTGATTGGAAATGGCAACACTGTTTGTTAAAAACACAAAGAATATGACCAAAGAAGAATAACAAAGCAGAAATTACGATATGAATAGGCGGCAAATTACAATAAAATCAATTAATAAATGCCGATAATAACGTAATTTTTTATGCTAATCAAGCGATACAAAAATGTTATCTGATTTTCCCAAAATCTCTATAGCGTTCTTCTATGCTAAAAGAGCATCCTATCCTGCCAAATTTCATGAAGATCGGATAAAAATTGCGACTTCTGTCGTTTGAACATCAACTCAAATAGATAACAACGACGGACGGACAGCCAGGGCTATATCGATTCAACGGGTGATTTCGAATCGATCCATATTAACAATTTGGACTCGAGGGCAACTAGTTGTGGTCATCAGATTCTTAAACAACACAATTTTATTATACCCTAACACACATATGGCTTTATTCACGATAACCGCCATAAAAATGCCATTTTTACCAATTTCTGATTGGAAATGGCAACACTGTTTGTTAAAAACACAAAGAATATGACCAAAGAAGAATAACAAAGCAGAAATTACGATATGAATAGGCGGCAAATTACAATAAAATCAATTAATAAATGCCGATAATAACGTAATTTTTTATGCTAATCAAGCGATACAAAAATGTTATCTGATTTTCCCAAAATCTCTATAGCGTTCTTCTATGCTAAAAGAGCATCCTATCCTGCCAAATTTCATGAAGATCGGATAAAAATTGCGACTTCTGTCGTTTGAACATCAACTCAAATAGATAACAACGACGGACGGACAGCCAGGGCTATATCGATTCAACGGGTGATTTCGAATCGATCCATATTAACAATTTGGACTCGAGGGCAACTAGTTGTGGTCATCAGATTCTTAAACAACACAATTTTATTATACCCTAACACACATATGGCTTTATTCACGATAACCGCCATAAAAATGCCATTTTTACCAATTTCTGATTGGAAATGGCAACACTGTTTGTTAAAAACACAAAGAATATGACCAAAGAAGAATAACAAAGCAGAAATTACGATATGAATAGGCGGCAAATTACAATAAAATCAATTAATAAATGCCGATAATAACGTAATTTTTTATGCTAATCAAGCGATACAAAAATGTTATCTGATTTTCCCAAAATCTCTATAGCGTTCTTCTATGCTAAAAGAGCATCCTATCCTGCCAAATTTCATGAAGATCGGATAAAAATTGCGACTTCTGTCGTTTGAACATCAACTCAAATAGATAACAACGACGGACGGACAGCCAGGGCTATATCGATTCAACGGGTGATTTCGAATCGATCCATATTAACAATTTGGACTCGAGGGCAACTAGTTGTGGTCATCAGATTCTTAAACAACACAATTTTATTATACCCTAACACACATATGGCTTTATTCACGATAACCGCCATAAAAATGCCATTTTTACCAATTTCTGATTGGAAATGGCAACACTGTTTGTTAAAAACACAAAGAATATGACCAAAGAAGAATAACAAAGCAGAAATTACGATATGAATAGGCGGCAAATTACAATAAAATCAATTAATAAATGCCGATAATAACGTAATTTTTTATGCTAATCAAGCGATACAAAAATGTTATCTGATTTTCCCAAAATCTCTATAGCGTTCTTCTATGCTAAAAGAGCATCCTATCCTGCCAAATTTCATGAAGATCGGATAAAAATTGCGACTTCTGTCGTTTGAACATCAACTCAAATAGATAACAACGACGGACGGACAGCCAGGGCTATATCGATTCAACGGGTGATTTCGAATCGATCCATATTAACAATTTGGACTCGAGGGCAACTAGTTGTGGTCATCAGATTCTTAAACAACACAATTTTATTATACCCTAACACACATATGGCTTTATTCACGATAACCGCCATAAAAATGCCATTTTTACCAATTTCTGATTGGAAATGGCAACACTGTTTGTTAAAAACACAAAGAATATGACCAAAGAAGAATAACAAAGCAGAAATTACGATATGAATAGGCGGCAAATTACAATAAAATCAATTAATAAATGCCGATAATAACGTAATTTTTTATGCTAATCAAGCGATACAAAAATGTTATCTGATTTTCCCAAAATCTCTATAGCGTTCTTCTATGCTAAAAGAGCATCCTATCCTGCCAAATTTCATGAAGATCGGATAAAAATTGCGACTTCTGTCGTTTGAACATCAACTCAAATAGATAACAACGACGGACGGACAGCCAGGGCTATATCGATTCAACGGGTGATTTCGAATCGATCCATATTAACAATTTGGACTCGAGGGCAACTAGTTGTGGTCATCAGATTCTTAAACAACACAATTTTATTATACCCTAACACACATATGGCTTTATTCACGATAACCGCCATAAAAATGCCATTTTTACCAATTTCTGATTGGAAATGGCAACACTGTTTGTTAAAAACACAAAGAATATGACCAAAGAAGAATAACAAAGCAGAAATTACGATATGAATAGGCGGCAAATTACAATAAAATCAATTAATAAATGCCGATAATAACGTAATTTTTTATGCTAATCAAGCGATACAAAAATGTTATCTGATTTTCCCAAAATCTCTATAGCGTTCTTCTATGCTAAAAGAGCATCCTATCCTGCCAAATTTCATGAAGATCGGATAAAAATTGCGACTTCTGTCGTTTGAACATCAACTCAAATAGATAACAACGACGGACGGACAGCCAGGGCTATATCGATTCAACGGGTGATTTCGAATCGATCCATATTAACAATTTGGACTCGAGGGCAACTAGTTGTGGTCATCAGATTCTTAAACAACACAATTTTATTATACCCTAACACACATATGGCTTTATTCACGATAACCGCCATAAAAATGCCATTTTTACCAATTTCTGATTGGAAATGGCAACACTGTTTGTTAAAAACACAAAGAATATGACCAAAGAAGAATAACAAAGCAGAAATTACGATATGAATAGGCGGCAAATTACAATAAAATCAATTAATAAATGCCGATAATAACGTAATTTTTAAGCGATACAAAAATGTTATCTGATTTTCCCAAAATCTCTATAGCGTTCTTCTATGCTAAAAGAGCATCCTATCCTGCCAAATTTCATGAAGATCGGATAAAAATTGCGACTTCTGTCGTTTGAACATCAACTCAAATAGATAACAACGACGGACGGACAGCCAGGGCTATATCGATTCAACGGGTGATTTCGAATCGATCCATATTAACAATTTGGACTCGAGGGCAACTAGTTGTGGTCATCAGATTCTTAAACAACACAATTTTATTATACCCTAACACACATATGGCTTTATTCACGATAACCGCCATAAAAATGCCATTTTTACCAATTTCTGATTGGAAATGGCAACACTGTTTGTTAAAAACACAAAGAATATGACCAAAGAAGAATAACAAAGCAGAAATTACGATATGAATAGGCGGCAAATTACAATAAAATCAATTAATAATCGCAAGCGTCGATTATAACGTAATTTTTTATGCAGAGTAATCAAGCGATACAAAAATGTTATCTGATTTTCCCAAAATCTCTATAGCGTTCTTCTATGCTAAAAGAGCATCCTATCCTGCCAAATTTCATGAAGATCGGATAAAAATTGCGACTTCTGTCGTTTGAACATCAACTCAAATAGATAACAACGACGGACGGACAGCCAGGGCTATATCGATTCAACGGGTGATTTCGAATCGATCCATATTAACAATTTGGACTCGAGGGCAACTAGTTGTGGTCATCAGATTCTTAAACAACACAATTTTATTATACCCTAACACACATATGGCTTTATTCACGATAACCGCCATAAAAATGCCATTTTTACCAATTTCTGATTGGAAATGGCAACACTGTTTGTTAAAAACACAAAGAATATGACCAAAGAAGAATAACAAAGCAGAAATTACGATATGAATAGGCGGCAAATTACAATAAAATCAATTAATAAATGCCGATAATAACGTAATTTTTTATGCTAATCAAGCGATACAAAAATGTTATCTGATTTTCCCAAAATCTCTATAGCGTTCTTCTATGCTAAAAGAGCATCCTATCCTGCCAAATTTCATGAAGATCGGATAAAAATTGCGACTTCTGTCGTTTGAACATCAACTCAAATAGATAACAACGACGGACGGACAGCCAGGGCTATATCGATTCAACGGGTGATTTCGAATCGATCCATATTAACAATTTGGACTCGAGGGCAACTAGTTGTGGTCATCAGATTCTTAAACAACACAATTTTATTATACCCTAACACACATATGGCTTTATTCACGATAACCGCCATAAAAATGCCATTTTTACCAATTTCTGATTGGAAATGGCAACACTGTTTGTTAAAAACACAAAGAATATGACCAAAGAAGAATAACAAAGCAGAAATTACGATATGAATAGGCGGCAAATTACAATAAAATCAATTAATAAATGCCGATAATAACGTAATTTTTTATGCTAATCAAGCGATACAAAAATGTTATCTGATTTTCCCAAAATCTCTATAGCGTTCTTCTATGCTAAAAGAGCATCCTATCCTGCCAAATTTCATGAAGATCGGATAAAAATTGCGACTTCTGTCGTTTGAACATCAACTCAAATAGATAACAACGACGGACGGACAGCCAGGGCTATATCGATTCAACGGGTGATTTCGAATCGATCCATATTAACAATTTGGACTCGAGGGCAACTAGTTGTGGTCATCAGATTCTTAAACAACACAATTTTATTATACCCTAACACACATATGGCTTTATTCACGATAACCGCCATAAAAATGCCATTTTTACCAATTTCTGATTGGAAATGGCAACACTGTTTGTTAAAAACACAAAGAATATGACCAAAGAAGAATAACAAAGCAGAAATTACGATATGAATAGGCGGCAAATTACAATAAAATCAATTAATAAATGCCGATAATAACGTAATTTTTTATGCTAATCAAGCGATACAAAAATGTTATCTGATTTTCCCAAAATCTCTATAGCGTTCTTCTATGCTAAAAGAGCATCCTATCCTGCCAAATTTCATGAAGATCGGATAAAAATTGCGACTTCTGTCGTTTGAACATCAACTCAAATAGATAACAACGACGGACGGACAGCCAGGGCTATATCGATTCAACGGGTGATTTCGAATCGATCCATATTAACAATTTGGACTCGAGGGCAACTAGTTGTGGTCATCAGATTCTTAAACAACACAATTTTATTATACCCTAACACACATATGGCTTTATTCACGATAACCGCCATAAAAATGCCATTTTTACCAATTTCTGATTGGAAATGGCAACACTGTTTGTTAAAAACACAAAGAATATGACCAAAGAAGAATAACAAAGCAGAAATTACGATATGAATAGGCGGCAAATTACAATAAAATCAATTAATAAATGCCGATAATAACGTAATTTTTTATGCTAATCAAGCGATACAAAAATGTTATCTGATTTTCCCAAAATCTCTATAGCGTTCTTCTATGCTAAAAGAGCATCCTATCCTGCCAAATTTCATGAAGATCGGATAAAAATTGCGACTTCTGTCGTTTGAACATCAACTCAAATAGATAACAACGACGGACGGACAGCCAGGGCTATATCGATTCAACGGGTGATTTCGAATCGATCCATATTAACAATTTGGACTCGAGGGCAACTAGTTGTGGTCATCAGATTCTTAAACAACACAATTTTATTATACCCTAACACACATATGGCTTTATTCACGATAACCGCCATAAAAATGCCATTTTTACCAATTTCTGATTGGAAATGGCAACACTGTTTGTTAAAAACACAAAGAATATGACCAAAGAAGAATAACAAAGCAGAAATTACGATATGAATAGGCGGCAAATTACAATAAAATCAATTAATAAATGCCGATAATAACGTAATTTTTTATGCTAATCAAGCGATACAAAAATGTTATCTGATTTTCCCAAAATCTCTATAGCGTTCTTCTATGCTAAAAGAGCATCCTATCCTGCCAAATTTCATGAAGATCGGATAAAAATTGCGACTTCTGTCGTTTGAACATCAACTCAAATAGATAACAACGACGGACGGACAGCCAGGGCTATATCGATTCAACGGGTGATTTCGAATCGATCCATATTAACAATTTGGACTCGAGGGCAACTAGTTGTGGTCATCAGATTCTTAAACAACACAATTTTATTATACCCTAACACACATATGGCTTTATTCACGATAACCGCCATAAAAATGCCATTTTTACCAATTTCTGATTGGAAATGGCAACACTGTTTGTTAAAAACACAAAGAATATGACCAAAGAAGAATAACAAAGCAGAAATTACGATATGAATAGGCGGCAAATTACAATAAAATCAATTAATAAATGCCGATAATAACGTAATTTTTTATGCTAATCAAGCGATACAAAAATGTTATCTGATTTTCCCAAAATCTCTATAGCGTTCTTCTATGCTAAAAGAGCATCCTATCCTGCCAAATTTCATGAAGATCGGATAAAAATTGCGACTTCTGTCGTTTGAACATCAACTCAAATAGATAACAACGACGGACGGACAGCCAGGGCTATATCGATTCAACGGGTGATTTCGAATCGATCCATATTAACAATTTGGACTCGAGGGCAACTAGTTGTGGTCATCAGATTCTTAAACAACACAATTTTATTATACCCTAACACACATATGGCTTTATTCACGATAACCGCCATAAAAATGCCATTTTTACCAATTTCTGATTGGAAATGGCAACACTGTTTGTTAAAAACACAAAGAATATGACCAAAGAAGAATAACAAAGCAGAAATTACGATATGAATAGGCGGCAAATTACAATAAAATCAATTAATAAATGCCGATAATAACGTAATTTTTTATGCTAATCAAGCGATACAAAAATGTTATCTGATTTTCCCAAAATCTCTATAGCGTTCTTCTATGCTAAAAGAGCATCCTATCCTGCCAAATTTCATGAAGATCGGATAAAAATTGCGACTTCTGTCGTTTGAACATCAACTCAAATAGATAACAACGACGGACGGACAGCCAGGGCTATATCGATTCAACGGGTGATTTCGAATCGATCCATATTAACAATTTGGACTCGAGGGCAACTAGTTGTGGTCATCAGATTCTTAAACAACACAATTTTATTATACCCTAACACACATATGGCTTTATTCACGATAACCGCCATAAAAATGCCATTTTTACCAATTTCTGATTGGAAATGGCAACACTGTTTGTTAAAAACACAAAGAATATGACCAAAGAAGAATAACAAAGCAGAAATTACGATATGAATAGGCGGCAAATTACAATAAAATCAATTAATAAATGCCGATAATAACGTAATTTTTTATGCTAATCAAGCGATACAAAAATGTTATCTGATTTTCCCAAAATCTCTATAGCGTTCTTCTATGCTAAAAGAGCATCCTATCCTGCCAAATTTCATGAAGATCGGATAAAAATTGCGACTTCTGTCGTTTGAACATCAACTCAAATAGATAACAACGACGGTCGGACAGCCAGGGCTATATCGATTCAACGGGTGATTTCGAATCGATCCATATTAACAATTTGGACTCGAGGGCAACTAGTTGTGGTCATCAGATTCTTAAACAACACAATTTTATTATACCCTAACACACATATGGCTTTATTCACGATAACCGCCATAAAAATGCCATTTTTACCAATTTCTGATTGGAAATGGCAACACTGTTTGTTAAAAACACAAAGAATATGACCAAAGAAGAATAACAAAGCAGAAATTACGATATGAATAGGCGGCAAATTACAATAAAATCAATTAATAAATGCCGATAATAACGTAATTTTTTATGCTAATCAAGCGATACAAAAATGTTATCTGATTTTCCCAAAATCTCTATAGCGTTCTTCTATGCTAAAAGAGCATCCTATCCTGCCAAATTTCATGAAGATCGGATAAAAATTGCGACTTCTGTCGTTTGAACATCAACTCAAATAGATAACAACGACGGACGGACAGCCAGGGCTATATCGATTCAACGGGTGATTTCGAATCGATCCATATTAACAATTTGGACTCGAGGGCAACTAGTTGTGGTCATCAGATTCTTAAACAACACAATTTTATTATACCCTAACACACATATGGCTTTATTCACGATAACCGCCATAAAAATGCCATTTTTACCAATTTCTGATTGGAAATGGCAACACTGTTTGTTAAAAACACAAAGAATATGACCAAAGAAGAATAACAAAGCAGAAATTACGATATGAATAGGCGGCAAATTACAATAAAATCAATTAATAAATGCCGATAATAACGTAATTTTTTATGCTAATCAAGCGATACAAAAATGTTATCTGATTTTCCCAAAATCTCTATAGCGTTCTTCTATGCTAAAAGAGCATCCTATCCTGCCAAATTTCATGAAGATCGGATAAAAATTGCGACTTCTGTCGTTTGAACATCAACTCAAATAGATAACAACGACGGACGGACAGCCAGGGCTATATCGATTCAACGGGTGATTTCGAATCGATCCATATTAACAATTTGGACTCGAGGGCAACTAGTTGTGGTCATCAGATTCTTAAACAACACAATTTTATTATACCCTAACACACATATGGCTTTATTCACGATAACCGCCATAAAAATGCCATTTTTACCAATTTCTGATTGGAAATGGCAACACTGTTTGTTAAAAACACAAAGAATATGACCAAAGAAGAATAACAAAGCAGAAATTACGATATGAATAGGCGGCAAATTACAATAAAATCAATTAATAAATGCCGATAATAACGTAATTTTTTATGCTAATCAAGCGATACAAAAATGTTATCTGATTTTCCCAAAATCTCTATAGCGTTCTTCTATGCTAAAAGAGCATCCTATCCTGCCAAATTTCATGAAGATCGGATAAAAATTGCGACTTCTGTCGTTTGAACATCAACTCAAATAGATAACAACGACGGACGGACAGCCAGGGCTATATCGATTCAACGGGTGATTTCGAATCGATCCATATTAACAATTTGGACTCGAGGGCAACTAGTTGTGGTCATCAGATTCTTAAACAACACAATTTTATTATACCCTAACACACATATGGCTTTATTCACGATAACCGCCATAAAAATGCCATTTTTACCAATTTCTGATTGGAAATGGCAACACTGTTTGTTAAAAACACAAAGAATATGACCAAAGAAGAATAACAAAGCAGAAATTACGATATGAATAGGCGGCAAATTACAATAAAATCAATTAATAAATGCCGATAATAACGTAATTTTTTATGCTAATCAAGCGATACAAAAATGTTATCTGATTTTCCCAAAATCTCTATAGCGTTCTTCTATGCTAAAAGAGCATCCTATCCTGCCAAATTTCATGAAGATCGGATAAAAATTGCGACTTCTGTCGTTTGAACATCAACTCAAATAGATAACAACGACGGACGGACAGCCAGGGCTATATCGATTCAACGGGTGATTTCGAATCGATCCATATTAACAATTTGGACTCGAGGGCAACTAGTTGTGGTCATCAGATTCTTAAACAACACAATTTTATTATACCCTAACACACATATGGCTTTATTCACGATAACCGCCATAAAAATGCCATTTTTACCAATTTCTGATTGGAAATGGCAACACTGTTTGTTAAAAACACAAAGAATATGACCAAAGAAGAATAACAAAGCAGAAATTACGATATGAATAGGCGGCAAATTACAATAAAATCAATTAATAAATGCCGATAATAACGTAATTTTTTATGCTAATCAAGCGATACAAAAATGTTATCTGATTTTCCCAAAATCTCTATAGCGTTCTTCTATGCTAAAAGAGCATCCTATCCTGCCAAATTTCATGAAGATCGGATAAAAATTGCGACTTCTGTCGTTTGAACATCAACTCAAATAGATAACAACGACGGACGGACAGCCAGGGCTATATCGATTCAACGGGTGATTTCGAATCGATCCATATTAACAATTTGGACTCGAGGGCAACTAGTTGTGGTCATCAGATTCTTAAACAACACAATTTTATTATACCCTAACACACATATGGCTTTATTCACGATAACCGCCATAAAAATGCCATTTTTACCAATTTCTGATTGGAAATGGCAACACTGTTTGTTAAAAACACAAAGAATATGACCAAAGAAGAATAACAAAGCAGAAATTACGATATGAATAGGCGGCAAATTACAATAAAATCAATTAATAAATGCCGATAATAACGTAATTTTTTATGCTAATCAAGCGATACAAAAATGTTATCTGATTTTCCCAAAATCTCTATAGCGTTCTTCTATGCTAAAAGAGCATCCTATCCTGCCAAATTTCATGAAGATCGGATAAAAATTGCGACTTCTGTCGTTTGAACATCAACTCAAATAGATAACAACGACGGACGGACAGCCAGGGCTATATCGATTCAACGGGTGATTTCGAATCGATCCATATTAACAATTTGGACTCGAGGGCAACTAGTTGTGGTCATCAGATTCTTAAACAACACAATTTTATTATACCCTAACACACATATGGCTTTATTCACGATAACCGCCATAAAAATGCCATTTTTACCAATTTCTGATTGGAAATGGCAACACTGTTTGTTAAAAACACAAAGAATATGACCAAAGAAGAATAACAAAGCAGAAATTACGATATGAATAGGCGGCAAATTACAATAAAATCAATTAATAAATGCCGATAATAACGTAATTTTTTATGCTAATCAAGCGATACAAAAATGTTATCTGATTTTCCCAAAATCTCTATAGCGTTCTTCTATGCTAAAAGAGCATCCTATCCTGCCAAATTTCATGAAGATCGGATAAAAATTGCGACTTCTGTCGTTTGAACATCAACTCAAATAGATAACAACGACGGACGGACAGCCAGGGCTATATCGATTCAACGGGTGATTTCGAATCGATCCATATTAACAATTTGGACTCGAGGGCAACTAGTTGTGGTCATCAGATTCTTAAACAACACAATTTTATTATACCCTAACACACATATGGCTTTATTCACGATAACCGCCATAAAAATGCCATTTTTACCAATTTCTGATTGGAAATGGCAACACTGTTTGTTAAAAACACAAAGAATATGACCAAAGAAGAATAACAAAGCAGAAATTACGATATGAATAGGCGGCAAATTACAATAAAATCAATTAATAAATGCCGATAATAACGTAATTTTTTATGCTAATCAAGCGATACAAAAATGTTATCTGATTTTCCCAAAATCTCTATAGCGTTCTTCTATGCTAAAAGAGCATCCTATCCTGCCAAATTTCATGAAGATCGGATAAAAATTGCGACTTCTGTCGTTTGAACATCAACTCAAATAGATAACAACGACGGACGGACAGCCAGGGCTATATCGATTCAACGGGTGATTTCGAATCGATCCATATTAACAATTTGGACTCGAGGGCAACTAGTTGTGGTCATCAGATTCTTAAACAACACAATTTTATTATACCCTAACACACATATGGCTTTATTCACGATAACCGCCATAAAAATGCCATTTTTACCAATTTCTGATTGGAAATGGCAACACTGTTTGTTAAAAACACAAAGAATATGACCAAAGAAGAATAACAAAGCAGAAATTACGATATGAATAGGCGGCAAATTACAATAAAATCAATTAATAAATGCCGATAATAACGTAATTTTTTATGCTAATCAAGCGATACAAAAATGTTATCTGATTTTCCCAAAATCTCTATAGCGTTCTTCTATGCTAAAAGAGCATCCTATCCTGCCAAATTTCATGAAGATCGGATAAAAATTGCGACTTCTGTCGTTTGAACATCAACTCAAATAGATAACAACGACGGACGGACAGCCAGGGCTATATCGATTCAACGGGTGATTTCGAATCGATCCATATTAACAATTTGGACTCGAGGGCAACTAGTTGTGGTCATCAGATTCTTAAACAACACAATTTTATTATACCCTAACACACATATGGCTTTATTCACGATAACCGCCATAAAAATGCCATTTTTACCAATTTCTGATTGGAAATGGCAACACTGTTTGTTAAAAACACAAAGAATATGACCAAAGAAGAATAACAAAGCAGAAATTACGATATGAATAGGCGGCAAATTACAATAAAATCAATTAATAAATGCCGATAATAACGTAATTTTTTATGCTAATCAAGCGATACAAAAATGTTATCTGATTTTCCCAAAATCTCTATAGCGTTCTTCTATGCTAAAAGAGCATCCTATCCTGCCAAATTTCATGAAGATCGGATAAAAATTGCGACTTCTGTCGTTTGAACATCAACTCAAATAGATAACAACGACGGACGGACAGCCAGGGCTATATCGATTCAACGGGTGATTTCGAATCGATCCATATTAACAATTTGGACTCGAGGGCAACTAGTTGTGGTCATCAGATTCTTAAACAACACAATTTTATTATACCCTAACACACATATGGCTTTATTCACGATAACCGCCATAAAAATGCCATTTTTACCAATTTCTGATTGGAAATGGCAACACTGTTTGTTAAAAACACAAAGAATATGACCAAAGAAGAATAACAAAGCAGAAATTACGATATGAATAGGCGGCAAATTACAATAAAATCAATTAATAAATGCCGATAATAACGTAATTTTTTATGCTAATCAAGCGATACAAAAATGTTATCTGATTTTCCCAAAATCTCTATAGCGTTCTTCTATGCTAAAAGAGCATCCTATCCTGCCAAATTTCATGAAGATCGGATAAAAATTGCGACTTCTGTCGTTTGAACATCAACTCAAATAGATAACAACGACGGACGGACAGCCAGGGCTATATCGATTCAACGGGTGATTTCGAATCGATCCATATTAACAATTTGGACTCGAGGGCAACTAGTTGTGGTCATCAGATTCTTAAACAACACAATTTTATTATACCCTAACACACATATGGCTTTATTCACGATAACCGCCATAAAAATGCCATTTTTACCAATTTCTGATTGGAAATGGCAACACTGTTTGTTAAAAACACAAAGAATATGACCAAAGAAGAATAACAAAGCAGAAATTACGATATGAATAGGCGGCAAATTACAATAAAATCAATTAATAAATGCCGATAATAACGTAATTTTTTATGCTAATCAAGCGATACAAAAATGTTATCTGATTTTCCCAAAATCTCTATAGCGTTCTTCTATGCTAAAAGAGCATCCTATCCTGCCAAATTTCATGAAGATCGGATAAAAATTGCGACTTCTGTCGTTTGAACATCAACTCAAATAGATAACAACGACGGACGGACAGCCAGGGCTATATCGATTCAACGGGTGATTTCGAATCGATCCATATTAACAATTTGGACTCGAGGGCAACTAGTTGTGGTCATCAGATTCTTAAACAACACAATTTTATTATACCCTAACACACATATGGCTTTATTCACGATAACCGCCATAAAAATGCCATTTTTACCAATTTCTGATTGGAAATGGCAACACTGTTTGTTAAAAACACAAAGAATATGACCAAAGAAGAATAACAAAGCAGAAATTACGATATGAATAGGCGGCAAATTACAATAAAATCAATTAATAAATGCCGATAATAACGTAATTTTTTATGCTAATCAAGCGATACAAAAATGTTATCTGATTTTCCCAAAATCTCTATAGCGTTCTTCTATGCTAAAAGAGCATCCTATCCTGCCAAATTTCATGAAGATCGGATAAAAATTGCGACTTCTGTCGTTTGAACATCAACTCAAATAGATAACAACGACGGACGGACAGCCAGGGCTATATCGATTCAACGGGTGATTTCGAGTCGATCCATATTAACAATTTGGACTCGAGGGCAACTAGTTGTGGTCATCAGATTCTTAAACAACACAATTTTATTATACCCTAACACACATATGGCTTTATTCACGATAACCGCCATAAAAATGCCATTTTTACCAATTTCTGATTGGAAATGGCAACACTGTTTGTTAAAAACACAAAGAATATGACCAAAGAAGAATAACAAAGCAGAAATTACGATATGAATAGGCGGCAAATTACAATAAAATCAATTAATAAATGCCGATAATAACGTAATTTTTTATGCTAATCAAGCGATACAAAAATGTTATCTGATTTTCCCAAAATCTCTATAGCGTTCTTCTATGCTAAAAGAGCATCCTATCCTGCCAAATTTCATGAAGATCGGATAAAAATTGCGACTTCTGTCGTTTGAACATCAACTCAAATAGATAACAACGACGGACGGACAGCCAGGGCTATATCGATTCAACGGGTGATTTCGAATCGATCCATATTAACAATTTGGACTCGAGGGCAACTAGTTGTGGTCATCAGATTCTTAAACAACACAATTTTATTATACCCTAACACACATATGGCTTTATTCACGATAACCGCCATAAAAATGCCATTTTTACCAATTTCTGATTGGAAATGGCAACACTGTTTGTTAAAAACACAAAGAATATGACCAAAGAAGAATAACAAAGCAGAAATTACGATATGAATAGGCGGCAAATTACAATAAAATCAATTAATAAATGCCGATAATAACGTAATTTTTTATGCTAATCAAGCGATACAAAAATGTTATCTGATTTTCCCAAAATCTCTATAGCGTTCTTCTATGCTAAAAGAGCATCCTATCCTGCCAAATTTCATGAAGATCGGATAAAAATTGCGACTTCTGTCGTTTGAACATCAACTCAAATAGATAACAACGACGGACGGACAGCCAGGGCTATATCGATTCAACGGGTGATTTCGAATCGATCCATATTAACAATTTGGACTCGAGGGCAACTAGTTGTGGTCATCAGATTCTTAAACAACACAATTTTATTATACCCTAACACACATATGGCTTTATTCACGATAACCGCCATAAAAATGCCATTTTTACCAATTTCTGATTGGAAATGGCAACACTGTTTGTTAAAAACACAAAGAATATGACCAAAGAAGAATAACAAAGCAGAAATTACGATATGAATAGGCGGCAAATTACAATAAAATCAATTAATAAATGCCGATAATAACGTAATTTTTTATGCTAATCAAGCGATACAAAAATGTTATCTGATTTTCCCAAAATCTCTATAGCGTTCTTCTATGCTAAAAGAGCATCCTATCCTGCCAAATTTCATGAAGATCGGATAAAAATTGCGACTTCTGTCGTTTGAACATCAACTCAAATAGATAACAACGACGGACGGACAGCCAGGGCTATATCGATTCAACGGGTGATTTCGAATCGATCCATATTAACAATTTGGACTCGAGGGCAACTAGTTGTGGTCATCAGATTCTTAAACAACACAATTTTATTATACCCTAACACACATATGGCTTTATTCACGATAACCGCCATAAAAATGCCATTTTTACCAATTTCTGATTGGAAATGGCAACACTGTTTGTTAAAAACACAAAGAATATGACCAAAGAAGAATAACAAAGCAGAAATTACGATATGAATAGGCGGCAAATTACAATAAAATCAATTAATAAATGCCGATAATAACGTAATTTTTTATGCTAATCAAGCGATACAAAAATGTTATCTGATTTTCCCAAAATCTCTATAGCGTTCTTCTATGCTAAAAGAGCATCCTATCCTGCCAAATTTCATGAAGATCGGATAAAAATTGCGACTTCTGTCGTTTGAACATCAACTCAAATAGATAACAACGACGGACGGACAGCCAGGGCTATATCGATTCAACGGGTGATTTCGAATCGATCCATATTAACAATTTGGACTCGAGGGCAACTAGTTGTGGTCATCAGATTCTTAAACAACACAATTTTATTATACCCTAACACACATATGGCTTTATTCACGATAACCGCCATAAAAATGCCATTTTTACCAATTTCTGATTGGAAATGGCAACACTGTTTGTTAAAAACACAAAGAATATGACCAAAGAAGAATAACAAAGCAGAAATTACGATATGAATAGGCGGCAAATTACAATAAAATCAATTAATAAATGCCGATAATAACGTAATTTTTTATGCTAATCAAGCGATACAAAAATGTTATCTGATTTTCCCAAAATCTCTATAGCGTTCTTCTATGCTAAAAGAGCATCCTATCCTGCCAAATTTCATGAAGATCGGATAAAAATTGCGACTTCTGTCGTTTGAACATCAACTCAAATAGATAACAACGACGGACGGACAGCCAGGGCTATATCGATTCAACGGGTGATTTCGAATCGATCCATATTAACAATTTGGACTCGAGGGCAACTAGTTGTGGTCATCAGATTCTTAAACAACACAATTTTATTATACCCTAACACACATATGGCTTTATTCACGATAACCGCCATAAAAATGCCATTTTTACCAATTTCTGATTGGAAATGGCAACACTGTTTGTTAAAAACACAAAGAATATGACCAAAGAAGAATAACAAAGCAGAAATTACGATATGAATAGGCGGCAAATTACAATAAAATCAATTAATAAATGCCGATAATAACGTAATTTTTTATGCTAATCAAGCGATACAAAAATGTTATCTGATTTTCCCAAAATCTCTATAGCGTTCTTCTATGCTAAAAGAGCATCCTATCCTGCCAAATTTCATGAAGATCGGATAAAAATTGCGACTTCTGTCGTTTGAACATCAACTCAAATAGATAACAACGACGGACGGACAGCCAGGGCTATATCGATTCAACGGGTGATTTCGAATCGATCCATATTAACAATTTGGACTCGAGGGCAACTAGTTGTGGTCATCAGATTCTTAAACAACACAATTTTATTATACCCTAACACACATATGGCTTTATTCACGATAACCGCCATAAAAATGCCATTTTTACCAATTTCTGATTGGAAATGGCAACACTGTTTGTTAAAAACACAAAGAATATGACCAAAGAAGAATAACAAAGCAGAAATTACGATATGAATAGGCGGCAAATTACAATAAAATCAATTAATAAATGCCGATAATAACGTAATTTTTTATGCTAATCAAGCGATACAAAAATGTTATCTGATTTTCCCAAAATCTCTATAGCGTTCTTCTATGCTAAAAGAGCATCCTATCCTGCCAAATTTCATGAAGATCGGATAAAAATTGCGACTTCTGTCGTTTGAACATCAACTCAAATAGATAACAACGACGGACGGACAGCCAGGGCTATATCGATTCAACGGGTGATTTCGAATCGATCCATATTAACAATTTGGACTCGAGGGCAACTAGTTGTGGTCATCAGATTCTTAAACAACACAATTTTATTATACCCTAACACACATATGGCTTTATTCACGATAACCGCCATAAAAATGCCATTTTTACCAATTTCTGATTGGAAATGGCAACACTGTTTGTTAAAAACACAAAGAATATGACCAAAGAAGAATAACAAAGCAGAAATTACGATATGAATAGGCGGCAAATTACAATAAAATCAATTAATAAATGCCGATAATAACGTAATTTTTTATGCTAATCAAGCGATACAAAAATGTTATCTGATTTTCCCAAAATCTCTATAGCGTTCTTCTATGCTAAAAGAGCATCCTATCCTGCCAAATTTCATGAAGATCGGATAAAAATTGCGACTTCTGTCGTTTGAACATCAACTCAAATAGATAACAACGACGGACGGACAGCCAGGGCTATATCGATTCAACGGGTGATTTCGAATCGATCCATATTAACAATTTGGACTCGAGGGCAACTAGTTGTGGTCATCAGATTCTTAAACAACACAATTTTATTATACCCTAACACACATATGGCTTTATTCACGATAACCGCCATAAAAATGCCATTTTTACCAATTTCTGATTGGAAATGGCAACACTGTTTGTTAAAAACACAAAGAATATGACCAAAGAAGAATAACAAAGCAGAAATTACGATATGAATAGGCGGCAAATTACAATAAAATCAATTAATAAATGCCGATAATAACGTAATTTTTTATGCTAATCAAGCGATACAAAAATGTTATCTGATTTTCCCAAAATCTCTATAGCGTTCTTCTATGCTAAAAGAGCATCCTATCCTGCCAAATTTCATGAAGATCGGATAAAAATTGCGACTTCTGTCGTTTGAACATCAACTCAAATAGATAACAACGACGGACGGACAGCCAGGGCTATATCGATTCAACGGGTGATTTCGAATCGATCCATATTAACAATTTGGACTCGAGGGCAACTAGTTGTGGTCATCAGATTCTTAAACAACACAATTTTATTATACCCTAACACACATATGGCTTTATTCACGATAACCGCCATAAAAATGCCATTTTTACCAATTTCTGATTGGAAATGGCAACACTGTTTGTTAAAAACACAAAGAATATGACCAAAGAAGAATAACAAAGCAGAAATTACGATATGAATAGGCGGCAAATTACAATAAAATCAATTAATAAATGCCGATAATAACGTAATTTTTTATGCTAATCAAGCGATACAAAAATGTTATCTGATTTTCCCAAAATCTCTATAGCGTTCTTCTATGCTAAAAGAGCATCCTATCCTGCCAAATTTCATGAAGATCGGATAAAAATTGCGACTTCTGTCGTTTGAACATCAACTCAAATAGATAACAACGACGGACGGACAGCCAGGGCTATATCGATTCAACGGGTGATTTCGAATCGATCCATATTAACAATTTGGACTCGAGGGCAACTAGTTGTGGTCATCAGATTCTTAAACAACACAATTTTATTATACCCTAACACACATATGGCTTTATTCACGATAACCGCCATAAAAATGCCATTTTTACCAATTTCTGATTGGAAATGGCAACACTGTTTGTTAAAAACACAAAGAATATGACCAAAGAAGAATAACAAAGCAGAAATTACGATATGAATAGGCGGCAAATTACAATAAAATCAATTAATAAATGCCGATAATAACGTAATTTTTTATGCTAATCAAGCGATACAAAAATGTTATCTGATTTTCCCAAAATCTCTATAGCGTTCTTCTATGCTAAAAGAGCATCCTATCCTGCCAAATTTCATGAAGATCGGATAAAAATTGCGACTTCTGTCGTTTGAACATCAACTCAAATAGATAACAACGACGGACGGACAGCCAGGGCTATATCGATTCAACGGGTGATTTCGAATCGATCCATATTAACAATTTGGACTCGAGGGCAACTAGTTGTGGTCATCAGATTCTTAAACAACACAATTTTATTATACCCTAACACACATATGGCTTTATTCACGATAACCGCCATAAAAATGCCATTTTTACCAATTTCTGATTGGAAATGGCAACACTGTTTGTTAAAAACACAAAGAATATGACCAAAGAAGAATAACAAAGCAGAAATTACGATATGAATAGGCGGCAAATTACAATAAAATCAATTAATAAATGCCGATAATAACGTAATTTTTTATGCTAATCAAGCGATACAAAAATGTTATCTGATTTTCCCAAAATCTCTATAGCGTTCTTCTATGCTAAAAGAGCATCCTATCCTGCCAAATTTCATGAAGATCGGATAAAAATTGCGACTTCTGTCGTTTGAACATCAACTCAAATAGATAACAACGACGGACGGACAGCCAGGGCTATATCGATTCAACGGGTGATTTCGAATCGATCCATATTAACAATTTGGACTCGAGGGCAACTAGTTGTGGTCATCAGATTCTTAAACAACACAATTTTATTATACCCTAACACACATATGGCTTTATTCACGATAACCGCCATAAAAATGCCATTTTTACCAATTTCTGATTGGAAATGGCAACACTGTTTGTTAAAAACACAAAGAATATGACCAAAGAAGAATAACAAAGCAGAAATTACGATATGAATAGGCGGCAAATTACAATAAAATCAATTAATAAATGCCGATAATAACGTAATTTTTTATGCTAATCAAGCGATACAAAAATGTTATCTGATTTTCCCAAAATCTCTATAGCGTTCTTCTATGCTAAAAGAGCATCCTATCCTGCCAAATTTCATGAAGATCGGATAAAAATTGCGACTTCTGTCGTTTGAACATCAACTCAAATAGATAACAACGACGGACGGACAGCCAGGGCTATATCGATTCAACGGGTGATTTCGAATCGATCCATATTAACAATTTGGACTCGAGGGCAACTAGTTGTGGTCATCAGATTCTTAAACAACACAATTTTATTATACCCTAACACACATATGGCTTTATTCACGATAACCGCCATAAAAATGCCATTTTTACCAATTTCTGATTGGAAATGGCAACACTGTTTGTTAAAAACACAAAGAATATGACCAAAGAAGAATAACAAAGCAGAAATTACGATATGAATAGGCGGCAAATTACAATAAAATCAATTAATAAATGCCGATAATAACGTAATTTTTTATGCTAATCAAGCGATACAAAAATGTTATCTGATTTTCCCAAAATCTCTATAGCGTTCTTCTATGCTAAAAGAGCATCCTATCCTGCCAAATTTCATGAAGATCGGATAAAAATTGCGACTTCTGTCGTTTGAACATCAACTCAAATAGATAACAACGACGGACGGACAGCCAGGGCTATATCGATTCAACGGGTGATTTCGAATCGATCCATATTAACAATTTGGACTCGAGGGCAACTAGTTGTGGTCATCAGATTCTTAAACAACACAATTTTATTATACCCTAACACACATATGGCTTTATTCACGATAACCGCCATAAAAATGCCATTTTTACCAATTTCTGATTGGAAATGGCAACACTGTTTGTTAAAAACACAAAGAATATGACCAAAGAAGAATAACAAAGCAGAAATTACGATATGAATAGGCGGCAAATTACAATAAAATCAATTAATAAATGCCGATAATAACGTAATTTTTTATGCTAATCAAGCGATACAAAAATGTTATCTGATTTTCCCAAAATCTCTATAGCGTTCTTCTATGCTAAAAGAGCATCCTATCCTGCCAAATTTCATGAAGATCGGATAAAAATTGCGACTTCTGTCGTTTGAACATCAACTCAAATAGATAACAACGACGGACGGACAGCCAGGGCTATATCGATTCAACGGGTGATTTCGAATCGATCCATATTAACAATTTGGACTCGAGGGCAACTAGTTGTGGTCATCAGATTCTTAAACAACACAATTTTATTATACCCTAACACACATATGGCTTTATTCACGATAACCGCCATAAAAATGCCATTTTTACCAATTTCTGATTGGAAATGGCAACACTGTTTGTTAAAAACACAAAGAATATGACCAAAGAAGAATAACAAAGCAGAAATTACGATATGAATAGGCGGCAAATTACAATAAAATCAATTAATAAATGCCGATAATAACGTAATTTTTTATGCTAATCAAGCGATACAAAAATGTTATCTGATTTTCCCAAAATCTCTATAGCGTTCTTCTATGCTAAAAGAGCATCCTATCCTGCCAAATTTCATGAAGATCGGATAAAAATTGCGACTTCTGTCGTTTGAACATCAACTCAAATAGATAACAACGACGGACGGACAGCCAGGGCTATATCGATTCAACGGGTGATTTCGAATCGATCCATATTAACAATTTGGACTCGAGGGCAACTAGTTGTGGTCATCAGATTCTTAAACAACACAATTTTATTATACCCTAACACACATATGGCTTTATTCACGATAACCGCCATAAAAATGCCATTTTTACCAATTTCTGATTGGAAATGGCAACACTGTTTGTTAAAAACACAAAGAATATGACCAAAGAAGAATAACAAAGCAGAAATTACGATATGAATAGGCGGCAAATTACAATAAAATCAATTAATAAATGCCGATAATAACGTAATTTTTTATGCTAATCAAGCGATACAAAAATGTTATCTGATTTTCCCAAAATCTCTATAGCGTTCTTCTATGCTAAAAGAGCATCCTATCCTGCCAAATTTCATGAAGATCGGATAAAAATTGCGACTTCTGTCGTTTGAACATCAACTCAAATAGATAACAACGACGGACGGACAGCCAAGGCTATATCGATTCAACGGGTGATTTCGAATCGATCCATCGATTAACAATTTGGACTCGAGGGCAACTAGTTGTGGTCATCAGATTCTTAAACAACACAATTTTATTATACCCTAACACACATATGGCTTTATTCACGATAACCGCCATAAAAATGCCATTTTTACCAATTTCTGATTGGAAATGGCAACACTGTTTGTTAAAAACACAAAGAATATGACCAAAGAAGAATAACAAAGCAGAAATTACGATATGAATAGGCGGCAAATTACAATAAAATCAATTAATAAATGCCGATAATAACGTAATTTTTTATGCTAATCAAGCGATACAAAAATGTTATCTGATTTTCCCAAAATCTCTATAGCGTTCTTCTATGCTAAAAGAGCATCCTATCCTGCCAAATTTCATGAAGATCGGATAAAAATTGCGACTTCTGTCGTTTGAACATCAACTCAAATAGATAACAACGACGGACGGACAGCCAGGGCTATATCGATTCAACGGGTGATTTCGAATCGATCCATATTAACAATTTGGACTCGAGGGCAACTAGTTGTGGTCATCAGATTCTTAAACAACACAATTTTATTATACCCTAACACACATATGGCTTTATTCACGATAACCGCCATAAAAATGCCATTTTTACCAATTTCTGATTGGAAATGGCAACACTGTTTGTTAAAAACACAAAGAATATGACCAAAGAAGAATAACAAAGCAGAAATTACGATATGAATAGGCGGCAAATTACAATAAAATCAATTAATAAATGCCGATAATAACGTAATTTTTTATGCTAATCAAGCGATACAAAAATGTTATCTGATTTTCCCAAAATCTCTATAGCGTTCTTCTATGCTAAAAGAGCATCCTATCCTGCCAAATTTCATGAAGATCGGATAAAAATTGCGACTTCTGTCGTTTGAACATCAACTCAAATAGATAACAACGACGGACGGACAGCCAGGGCTATATCGATTCAACGGGTGATTTCGAATCGATCCATATTAACAATTTGGACTCGAGGGCAACTAGTTGTGGTCATCAGATTCTTAAACAACACAATTTTATTATACCCTAACACACATATGGCTTTATTCACGATAACCGCCATAAAAATGCCATTTTTACCAATTTCTGATTGGAAATGGCAACACTGTTTGTTAAAAACACAAAGAATATGACCAAAGAAGAATAACAAAGCAGAAATTACGATATGAATAGGCGGCAAATTACAATAAAATCAATTAATAAATGCCGATAATAACGTAATTTTTTATGCTAATCAAGCGATACAAAAATGTTATCTGATTTTCCCAAAATCTCTATAGCGTTCTTCTATGCTAAAAGAGCATCCTATCCTGCCAAATTTCATGAAGATCGGATTAAAATTGCGACTTCTGTCGTTTGAACATCAACTCAAATAGATAACAACGACGGACGGACAGCCAGGGCTATATCGATTCAACGGGTGATTTCGAATCGATCCATATTAACAATTTGGACTCGAGGGCAACTAGTTGTGGTCATCAGATTCTTAAACAACACAATTTTATTATACCCTAACACACATATGGCTTTATTCACGATAACCGCCATAAAAATGCCATTTTTACCAATTTCTGATTGGAAATGGCAACACTGTTTGTTAAAAACACAAAGAATATGACCAAAGAAGAATAACAAAGCAGAAATTACGATATGAATAGGCGGCAAATTACAATAAAATCAATTAATAAATGCCGATAATAACGTAATTTTTTATGCTAATCAAGCGATACAAAAATGTTATCTGATTTTCCCAAAATCTCTATAGCGTTCTTCTATGCTAAAAGAGCATCCTATCCTGCCAAATTTCATGAAGATCGGATAAAAATTGCGACTTCTGTCGTTTGAACATCAACTCAAATAGATAACAACGACGGACGGACAGCCAGGGCTATATCGATTCAACGGGTGATTTCGAATCGATCCATATTAACAATTTGGACTCGAGGGCAACTAGTTGTGGTCATCAGATTCTTAAACAACACAATTTTATTATACCCTAACACACATATGGCTTTATTCACGATAACCGCCATAAAAATGCCATTTTTACCAATTTCTGATTGGAAATGGCAACACTGTTTGTTAAAAACACAAAGAATATGACCAAAGAAGAATAACAAAGCAGAAATTACGATATGAATAGGCAGCAAATTACAATAAAATCAATTAATAAATGCCGATAATAACGTAATTTTTTATGCTAATCAAGCGATACAAAAATGTTATCTGATTTTCCCAAAATCTCTATAGCGTTCTTCTATGCTAAAAGAGCATCCTATCCTGCCAAATTTCATGAAGATCGGATAAAAATTGCGACTTCTGTCGTTTGAACATCAACTCAAATAGATAACAACGACGGACGGACAGCCAGGGCTATATCGATTCAACGGGTGATTTCGAATCGATCCATATTAACAATTTGGACTCGAGGGCAACTAGTTGTGGTCATCAGATTCTTAAACAACACAATTTTATTATACCCTAACACACATATGGCTTTATTCACGATAACCGCCATAAAAATGCCATTTTTACCAATTTCTGATTGGAAATGGCAACACTGTTTGTTAAAAACACAAAGAATATGACCAAAGAAGAATAACAAAGCAGAAATTACGATATGAATAGGCGGCAAATTACAATAAAATCAATTAATAAATGCCGATAATAACGTAATTTTTTATGCTAATCAAGCGATACAAAAATGTTATCTGATTTTCCCAAAATCTCTATAGCGTTCTTCTATGCTAAAAGAGCATCCTATCCTGCCAAATTTCATGAAGATCGGATAAAAATTGCGACTTCTGTCGTTTGAACATCAACTCAAATAGATAACAACGACGGACGGACAGCCAGGGCTATATCGATTCAACGGGTGATTTCGAATCGATCCATATTAACAATTTGGACTCGAGGGCAACTAGTTGTGGTCATCAGATTCTTAAACAACACAATTTTATTATACCCTAACACACATATGGCTTTATTCACGATAACCGCCATAAAAATGCCATTTTTACCAATTTCTGATTGGAAATGGCAACACTGTTTGTTAAAAACACAAAGAATATGACCAAAGAAGAATAACAAAGCAGAAATTACGATATGAATAGGCGGCAAATTACAATAAAATCAATTAATAAATGCCGATAATAACGTAATTTTTTATGCTAATCAAGCGATACAAAAATGTTATCTGATTTTCCCAAAATCTCTATAGCGTTCTTCTATGCTAAAAGAGCATCCTATCCTGCCAAATTTCATGAAGATCGGATAAAAATTGCGACTTCTGTCGTTTGAACATCAACTCAAATAGATAACAACGACGGACGGACAGCCAGGGCTATATCGATTCAACGGGTGATTTCGAATCGATCCATATTAACAATTTGGACTCGAGGGCAACTAGTTGTGGTCATCAGATTCTTAAACAACACAATTTTATTATACCCTAACACACATATGGCTTTATTCACGATAACCGCCATAAAAATGCCATTTTTACCAATTTCTGATTGGAAATGGCAACACTGTTTGTTAAAAACACAAAGAATATGACCAAAGAAGAATAACAAAGCAGAAATTACGATATGAATAGGCGGCAAATTACAATAAAATCAATTAATAAATGCCGATAATAACGTAATTTTTTATGCTAATCAAGCGATACAAAAATGTTATCTGATTTTCCCAAAATCTCTATAGCGTTCTTCTATGCTAAAAGAGCATCCTATCCTGCCAAATTTCATGAAGATCGGATAAAAATTGCGACTTCTGTCGTTTGAACATCAACTCAAATAGATAACAACGACGGACGGACAGCCAGGGCTATATCGATTCAACGGGTGATTTCGAATCGATCCATATTAACAATTTGGACTCGAGGGCAACTAGTTGTGGTCATCAGATTCTTAAACAACACAATTTTATTATACCCTAACACACATATGGCTTTATTCACGATAACCGCCATAAAAATGCCATTTTTACCAATTTCTGATTGGAAATGGCAACACTGTTTGTTAAAAACACAAAGAATATGACCAAAGAAGAATAACAAAGCAGAAATTACGATATGAATAGGCGGCAAATTACAATAAAATCAATTAATAAATGCCGATAATAACGTAATTTTTTATGCTAATCAAGCGATACAAAAATGTTATCTGATTTTCCCAAAATCTCTATAGCGTTCTTCTATGCTAAAAGAGCATCCTATCCTGCCAAATTTCATGAAGATCGGATAAAAATTGCGACTTCTGTCGTTTGAACATCAACTCAAATAGATAACAACGACGGACGGACAGCCAGGGCTATATCGATTCAACGGGTGATTTCGAATCGATCCATATTAACAATTTGGACTCGAGGGCAACTAGTTGTGGTCATCAGATTCTTAAACAACACAATTTTATTATACCCTAACACACATATGGCTTTATTCACGATAACCGCCATAAAAATGCCATTTTTACCAATTTCTGATTGGAAATGGCAACACTGTTTGTTAAAAACACAAAGAATATGACCAAAGAAGAATAACAAAGCAGAAATTACGATATGAATAGGCGGCAAATTACAATAAAATCAATTAATAAATGCCGATAATAACGTAATTTTTTATGCTAATCAAGCGATACAAAAATGTTATCTGATTTTCCCAAAATCTCTATAGCGTTCTTCTATGCTAAAAGAGCATCCTATCCTGCCAAATTTCATGAAGATCGGATAAAAATTGCGACTTCTGTCGTTTGAACATCAACTCAAATAGATAACAACGACGGACGGACAGCCAGGGCTATATCGATTCAACGGGTGATTTCGAATCGATCCATATTAACAATTTGGACTCGAGGGCAACTAGTTGTGGTCATCAGATTCTTAAACAACACAATTTTATTATACCCTAACACACATATGGCTTTATTCACGATAACCGCCATAAAAATGCCATTTTTACCAATTTCTGATTGGAAATGGCAACACTGTTTGTTAAAAACACAAAGAATATGACCAAAGAAGAATAACAAAGCAGAAATTACGATATGAATAGGCGGCAAATTACAATAAAATCAATTAATAAATGCCGATAATAACGTAATTTTTTATGCTAATCAAGCGATACAAAAATGTTATCTGATTTTCCCAAAATCTCTATAGCGTTCTTCTATGCTAAAAGAGCATCCTATCCTGCCAAATTTCATGAAGATCGGATAAAAATTGCGACTTCTGTCGTTTGAACATCAACTCAAATAGATAACAACGACGGACGGACAGCCAGGGCTATATCGATTTAACGGGTGATTTCGAATCGATCCATATTAACAATTTGGACTCGAGGGCAACTAGTTGTGGTCATCAGATTCTTAAACAACACAATTTTATTATACCCTAACACACATATGGCTTTATTCACGATAACCGCCATAAAAATGCCATTTTTACCAATTTCTGATTGGAAATGGCAACACTGTTTGTTAAAAACACAAAGAATATGACCAAAGAAGAATAACAAAGCAGAAATTACGATATGAATAGGCGGCAAATTACAATAAAATCAATTAATAAATGCCGATAATAACGTAATTTTTTATGCTAATCAAGCGATACAAAAATGTTATCTGATTTTCCCAAAATCTCTATAGCGTTCTTCTATGCTAAAAGAGCATCCTATCCTGCCAAATTTCATGAAGATCGGATAAAAATTGCGACTTCTGTCGTTTGAACATCAACTCAAATAGATAACAACGACGGACGGACAGCCAGGGCTATATCGATTCAACGGGTGATTTCGAATCGATCCATATTAACAATTTGGACTCGAGGGCAACTAGTTGTGGTCATCAGATTCTTAAACAACACAATTTTATTATACCCTAACACACATATGGCTTTATTCACGATAACCGCCATAAAAATGCCATTTTTACCAATTTCTGATTGGAAATGGCAACACTGTTTGTTAAAAACACAAAGAATATGACCAAAGAAGAATAACAAAGCAGAAATTACGATATGAATAGGCGGCAAATTACAATAAAATCAATTAATAAATGCCGATAATAACGTAATTTTTTATGCTAATCAAGCGATACAAAAATGTTATCTGATTTTCCCAAAATCTCTATAGCGTTCTTCTATGCTAAAAGAGCATCCTATCCTGCCAAATTTCATGAAGATCGGATAAAAATTGCGACTTCTGTCGTTTGAACATCAACTCAAATAGATAACAACGACGGACGGACAGCCAGGGCTATATCGATTCAACGGGTGATTTCGAATCGATCCATATTAACAATTTGGACTCGAGGGCAACTAGTTGTGGTCATCAGATTCTTAAACAACACAATTTTATTATACCCTAACACACATATGGCTTTATTCACGATAACCGCCATAAAAATGCCATTTTTACCAATTTCTGATTGGAAATGGCAACACTGTTTGTTAAAAACACAAAGAATATGACCAAAGAAGAATAACAAAGCAGAAATTACGATATGAATAGGCGGCAAATTACAATAAAATCAATTAATAAATGCCGATAATAACGTAATTTTTTATGCTAATCAAGCGATACAAAAATGTTATCTGATTTTCCCAAAATCTCTATAGCGTTCTTCTATGCTAAAAGAGCATCCTATCCTGCCAAATTTCATGAAGATCGGATAAAAATTGCGACTTCTGTCGTTTGAACATCAACTCAAATAGATAACAACGACGGACGGACAGCCAGGGCTATATCGATTCAACGGGTGATTTCGAATCGATCCATATTAACAATTTGGACTCGAGGGCAACTAGTTGTGGTCATCAGATTCTTAAACAACACAATTTTATTATACCCTAACACACATATGGCTTTATTCACGATAACCGCCATAAAAATGCCATTTTTACCAATTTCTGATTGGAAATGGCAACACTGTTTGTTAAAAACACAAAGAATATGACCAAAGAAGAATAACAAAGCAGAAATTACGATATGAATAGGCGGCAAATTACAATAAAATCAATTAATAAATGCCGATAATAACGTAATTTTTTATGCTAATCAAGCGATACAAAAATGTTATCTGATTTTCCCAAAATCTCTATAGCGTTCTTCTATGCTAAAAGAGCATCCTATCCTGCCAAATTTCATGAAGATCGGATAAAAATTGCGACTTCTGTCGTTTGAACATCAACTCAAATAGATAACAACGACGGACGGACAGCCAGGGCTATATCGATTCAACGGGTGATTTCGAATCGATCCATATTAACAATTTGGACTCGAGGGCAACTAGTTGTGGTCATCAGATTCTTAAACAACACAATTTTATTATACCCTAACACACATATGGCTTTATTCACGATAACCGCCATAAAAATGCCATTTTTACCAATTTCTGATTGGAAATGGCAACACTGTTTGTTAAAAACACAAAGAATATGACCAAAGAAGAATAACAAAGCAGAAATTACGATATGAATAGGCGGCAAATTACAATAAAATCAATTAATAAATGCCGATAATAACGTAATTTTTTATGCTAATCAAGCGATACAAAAATGTTATCTGATTTTCCCAAAATCTCTATAGCGTTCTTCTATGCTAAAAGAGCATCCTATCCTGCCAAATTTCATGAAGATCGGATAAAAATTGCGACTTCTGTCGTTTGAACATCAACTCAAATAGATAACAACGACGGACGGACAGCCAGGGCTATATCGATTCAACGGGTGATTTCGAATCGATCCATATTAACAATTTGGACTCGAGGGCAACTAGTTGTGGTCATCAGATTCTTAAACAACACAATTTTATTATACCCTAACACACATATGGCTTTATTCACGATAACCGCCATAAAAATGCCATTTTTAACAATTTCTGATTGGAAATGGCAACACTGTTTGTTAAAAACACAAAGAATATGACCAAAGAAGAATAACAAAGCAGAAATTACGATATGAATAGGCGGCAAATTACAATAAAATCAATTAATAAATGCCGATAATAACGTAATTTTTTATGCTAATCAAGCGATACAAAAATGTTATCTGATTTTCCCAAAATCTCTATAGCGTTCTTCTATGCTAAAACAGCATCCTATCCTGCCAAATTTCATGAAGATCGGATAAAAATTGCGACTTCTGTCGTTTGAACATCAACTCAAATAGATAACAACGACGGACGGACAGCCAGGGCTATATCGATTCAACGGGTGATTTCGAATCGATCCATATTAACAATTTGGACTCGAGGGCAACTAGTTGTGGTCATCAGATTCTTAAACAACACAATTTTATTATACCCTAACACACATATGGCTTTATTCACGATAACCGCCATAAAAATGCCATTTTTACCAATTTCTGATTGGAAATGGCAACACTGTTTGTTAAAAACACAAAGAATATGACCAAAGAAGAATAACAAAGCAGAAATTACGATATGAATAGGCGGCAAATTACAATAAAATCAATTAATAAATGCCGATAATAACGTAATTTTTTATGCTAATCAAGCGATACAAAAATGTTATCTGATTTTCCCAAAATCTCTATAGCGTTCTTCTATGCTAAAAGAGCATCCTATCCTGCCAAATTTCATGAAGATCGGATAAAAATTGCGACTTCTGTCGTTTGAACATCAACTCAAATAGATAACAACGACGGACGGACAGCCAGGGCTATATCGATTCAACGGGTGATTTCGAATCGATCCATATTAACAATTTGGACTCGAGGGCAACTAGTTGTGGTCATCAGATTCTTAAACAACACAATTTTATTATACCCTAACACACATATGGCTTTATTCACGATAACCGCCATAAAAATGCCATTTTTACCAATTTCTGATTGGAAATGGCAACACTGTTTGTTAAAAACACAAAGAATATGACCAAAGAAGAATAACAAAGCAGAAATTACGATATGAATAGGCGGCAAATTACAATAAAATCAATTAATAAATGCCGATAATAACGTAATTTTTTATGCTAATCAAGCGATACAAAAATGTTATCTGATTTTCCCAAAATCTCTATAGCGTTCTTCTATGCTAAAAGAGCATCCTATCCTGCCAAATTTCATGAAGATCGGATAAAAATTGCGACTTCTGTCGTTTGAACATCAACTCAAATAGATAACAACGACGGACGGACAGCCAGGGCTATATCGATTCAACGGGTGATTTCGAATCGATCCATATTAACAATTTGGACTCGAGGGCAACTAGTTGTGGTCATCAGATTCTTAAACAACACAATTTTATTATACCCTAACACACATATGGCTTTATTCACGATAACCGCCATAAAAATGCCATTTTTACCAATTTCTGATTGGAAATGGCAACACTGTTTGTTAAAAACACAAAGAATATGACCAAAGAAGAATAACAAAGCAGAAATTACGATATGAATAGGCGGCAAATTACAATAAAATCAATTAATAAATGCCGATAATAACGTAATTTTTTATGCTAATCAAGCGATACAAAAATGTTATCTGATTTTCCCAAAATCTCTATAGCGTTCTTCTATGCTAAAAGAGCATCCTATCCTGCCAAATTTCATGAAGATCGGATAAAAATTGCGACTTCTGTCGTTTGAACATCAACTCAAATAGATAACAACGACGGACGGACAGCCAGGGCTATATCGATTCAACGGGTGATTTCGAATCGATCCATATTAACAATTTGGACTCGAGGGCAACTAGTTGTGGTCATCAGATTCTTAAACAACACAATTTTATTATACCCTAACACACATATGGCTTTATTCACGATAACCGCCATAAAAATGCCATTTTTACCAATTTCTGATTGGAAATGGCAACACTGTTTGTTAAAAACACAAAGAATATGACCAAAGAAGAATAACAAAGCAGAAATTACGATATGAATAGGCGGCAAATTACAATAAAATCAATTAATAAATGCCGATAATAACGTAATTTTTTATGCTAATCAAGCGATACAAAAATGTTATCTGATTTTCCCAAAATCTCTATAGCGTTCTTCTATGCTAAAAGAGCATCCTATCCTGCCAAATTTCATGAAGATCGGATAAAAATTGCGACTTCTGTCGTTTGAACATCAACTCAAATAGATAACAACGACGGACGGACAGCCAGGGCTATATCGATTCAACGGGTGATTTCGAATCGATCCATATTAACAATTTGGACTCGAGGGCAACTAGTTGTGGTCATCAGATTCTTAAACAACACAATTTTATTATACCCTAACACACATATGGCTTTATTCACGATAACCGCCATAAAAATGCCATTTTTACCAATTTCTGATTGGAAATGGCAACACTGTTTGTTAAAAACACAAAGAATATGACCAAAGAAGAATAACAAAGCAGAAATTACGATATGAATAGGCGGCAAATTACAATAAAATCAATTAATAAATGCCGATAATAACGTAATTTTTTATGCTAATCAAGCGATACAAAAATGTTATCTGATTTTCCCAAAATCTCTATAGCGTTCTTCTATGCTAAAAGAGCATCCTATCCTGCCAAATTTCATGAAGATCGGATAAAAATTGCGACTTCTGTCGTTTGAACATCAACTCAAATAGATAACAACGACGGACGGACAGCCAGGGCTATATCGATTCAACGGGTGATTTCGAATCGATCCATATTAACAATTTGGACTCGAGGGCAACTAGTTGTGGTCATCAGATTCTTAAACAACACAATTTTATTATACCCTAACACACATATGGCTTTATTCACGATAACCGCCATAAAAATGCCATTTTTACCAATTTCTGATTGGAAATGGCAACACTGTTTGTTAAAAACACAAAGAATATGACCAAAGAAGAATAACAAAGCAGAAATTACGATATGAATAGGCGGCAAATTACAATAAAATCAATTAATAAATGCCGATAATAACGTAATTTTTTATGCTAATCAAGCGATACAAAAATGTTATCTGATTTTCCCAAAATCTCTATAGCGTTCTTCTATGCTAAAAGAGCATCCTATCCTGCCAAATTTCATGAAGATCGGATAAAAATTGCGACTTCTGTCGTTTGAACATCAACTCAAATAGATAACAACGACGGACGGACAGCCAGGGCTATATCGATTCAACGGGTGATTTCGAATCGATCCATATTAACAATTTGGACTCGAGGGCAACTAGTTGTGGTCATCAGATTCTTAAACAACACAATTTTATTATACCCTAACACACATATGGCTTTATTCACGATAACCGCCATAAAAATGCCATTTTTACCAATTTCTGATTGGAAATGGCAACACTGTTTGTTAAAAACACAAAGAATATGACCAAAGAAGAATAACAAAGCAGAAATTACGATATGAATAGGCGGCAAATTACAATAAAATCAATTAATAAATGCCGATAATAACGTAATTTTTTATGCTAATCAAGCGATACAAAAATGTTATCTGATTTTCCCAAAATCTCTATAGCGTTCTTCTATGCTAAAAGAGCATCCTATCCTGCCAAATTTCATGAAGATCGGATAAAAATTGCGACTTCTGTCGTTTGAACATCAACTCAAATAGATAACAACGACGGACGGACAGCCAGGGCTATATCGATTCAACGGGTGATTTCGAATCGATCCATATTAACAATTTGGACTCGAGGGCAACTAGTTGTGGTCATCAGATTCTTAAACAACACAATTTTATTATACCCTAACACACATATGGCTTTATTCACGATAACCGCCATAAAAATGCCATTTTTACCAATTTCTGATTGGAAATGGCAACACTGTTTGTTAAAAACACAAAGAATATGACCAAAGAAGAATAACAAAGCAGAAATTACGATATGAATAGGCGGCAAATTACAATAAAATCAATTAATAAATGCCGATAATAACGTAATTTTTTATGCTAATCAAGCGATACAAAAATGTTATCTGATTTTCCCAAAATCTCTATAGCGTTCTTCTATGCTAAAAGAGCATCCTATCCTGCCAAATTTCATGAAGATCGGATAAAAATTGCGACTTCTGTCGTTTGAACATCAACTCAAATAGATAACAACGACGGACGGACAGCCAGGGCTATATCGATTCAACGGGTGATTTCGAATCGATCCATATTAACAATTTGGACTCGAGGGCAACTAGTTGTGGTCATCAGATTCTTAAACAACACAATTTTATTATACCCTAACACACATATGGCTTTATTCACGATAACCGCCATAAAAATGCCATTTTTACCAATTTCTGATTGGAAATGGCAACACTGTTTGTTAAAAACACAAAGAATATGACCAAAGAAGAATAACAAAGCAGAAATTACGATATGAATAGGCGGCAAATTACAATAAAATCAATTAATAAATGCCGATAATAACGTAATTTTTTATGCTAATCAAGCGATACAAAAATGTTATCTGATTTTCCCAAAATCTCTATAGCGTTCTTCTATGCTAAAAGAGCATCCTATCCTGCCAAATTTCATGAAGATCGGATAAAAATTGCGACTTCTGTCGTTTGAACATCAACTCAAATAGATAACAACGACGGACGGACAGCCAGGGCTATATCGATTCAACGGGTGATTTCGAATCGATCCATATTAACAATTTGGACTCGAGGGCAACTAGTTGTGGTCATCAGATTCTTAAACAACACAATTTTATTATACCCTAACACACATATGGCTTTATTCACGATAACCGCCATAAAAATGCCATTTTTACCAATTTCTGATTGGAAATGGCAACACTGTTTGTTAAAAACACAAAGAATATGACCAAAGAAGAATAACAAAGCAGAAATTACGATATGAATAGGCGGCAAATTACAATAAAATCAATTAATAAATGCCGATAATAACGTAATTTTTTATGCTAATCAAGCGATACAAAAATGTTATCTGATTTTCCCAAAATCTCTATAGCGTTCTTCTATGCTAAAAGAGCATCCTATCCTGCCAAATTTCATGAAGATCGGATAAAAATTGCGACTTCTGTCGTTTGAACATCAACTCAAATAGATAACAACGACGGACGGACAGCCAGGGCTATATCGATTCAACGGGTGATTTCGAATCGATCCATATTAACAATTTGGACTCGAGGGCAACTAGTTGTGGTCATCAGATTCTTAAACAACACAATTTTATTATACCCTAACACACATATGGCTTTATTCACGATAACCGCCATAAAAATGCCATTTTTACCAATTTCTGATTGGAAATGGCAACACTGTTTGTTAAAAACACAAAGAATATGACCAAAGAAGAATAACAAAGCAGAAATTACGATATGAATAGGCGGCAAATTACAATAAAATCAATTAATAAATGCCGATAATAACGTAATTTTTTATGCTAATCAAGCGATACAAAAATGTTATCTGATTTTCCCAAAATCTCTATAGCGTTCTTCTATGCTAAAAGAGCATCCTATCCTGCCAAATTTCATGAAGATCGGATAAAAATTGCGACTTCTGTCGTTTGAACATCAACTCAAATAGATAACAACGACGGACGGACAGCCAGGGCTATATCGATTCAACGGGTGATTTCGAATCGATCCATATTAACAATTTGGACTCGAGGGCAACTAGTTGTGGTCATCAGATTCTTAAACAACACAATTTTATTATACCCTAACACACATATGGCTTTATTCACGATAACCGCCATAAAAATGCCATTTTTACCAATTTCTGATTGGAAATGGCAACACTGTTTGTTAAAAACACAAAGAATATGACCAAAGAAGAATAACAAAGCAGAAATTACGATATGAATAGGCGGCAAATTACAATAAAATCAATTAATAAATGCCGATAATAACGTAATTTTTTATGCTAATCAAGCGATACAAAAATGTTATCTGATTTTCCCAAAATCTCTATAGCGTTCTTCTATGCTAAAAGAGCATCCTATCCTGCCAAATTTCATGAAGATCGGATAAAAATTGCGACTTCTGTCGTTTGAACATCAACTCAAATAGATAACAACGACGGACGGACAGCCAGGGCTATATCGATTCAACGGGTGATTTCGAATCGATCCATATTAACAATTTGGACTCGAGGGCAACTAGTTGTGGTCATCAGATTCTTAAACAACACAATTTTATTATACCCTAACACACATATGGCTTTATTCACGATAACCGCCATAAAAATGCCATTTTTACCAATTTCTGATTGGAAATGGCAACACTGTTTGTTAAAAACACAAAGAATATGACCAAAGAAGAATAACAAAGCAGAAATTACGATATGAATAGGCGGCAAATTACAATAAAATCAATTAATAAATGCCGATAATAACGTAATTTTTTATGCTAATCAAGCGATACAAAAATGTTATCTGATTTTCCCAAAATCTCTATAGCGTTCTTCTATGCTAAAAGAGCATCCTATCCTGCCAAATTTCATGAAGATCGGATAAAAATTGCGACTTCTGTCGTTTGAACATCAACTCAAATAGATAACAACGACGGACGGACAGCCAGGGCTATATCGATTCAACGGGTGATTTCGAATCGATCCATATTAACAATTTGGACTCGAGGGCAACTAGTTGTGGTCATCAGATTCTTAAACAACACAATTTTATTATACCCTAACACACATATGGCTTTATTCACGATAACCGCCATAAAAATGCCATTTTTACCAATTTCTGATTGGAAATGGCAACACTGTTTGTTAAAAACACAAAGAATATGACCAAAGAAGAATAACAAAGCAGAAATTACGATATGAATAGGCGGCAAATTACAATAAAATCAATTAATAAATGCCGATAATAACGTAATTTTTTATGCTAATCAAGCGATACAAAAATGTTATCTGATTTTCCCAAAATCTCTATAGCGTTCTTCTATGCTAAAAGAGCATCCTATCCTGCCAAATTTCATGAAGATCGGATAAAAATTGCGACTTCTGTCGTTTGAACATCAACTCAAATAGATAACAACGACGGACGGACAGCCAGGGCTATATCGATTCAACGGGTGATTTCGAATCGATCCATATTAACAATTTGGACTCGAGGGCAACTAGTTGTGGTCATCAGATTCTTAAACAACACAATTTTATTATACCCTAACACACATATGGCTTTATTCACGATAACCGCCATAAAAATGCCATTTTTACCAATTTCTGATTGGAAATGGCAACACTGTTTGTTAAAAACACAAAGAATATGACCAAAGAAGAATAACAAAGCAGAAATTACGATATGAATAGGCGGCAAATTACAATAAAATCAATTAATAAATGCCGATAATAACGTAATTTTTTATGCTAATCAAGCGATACAAAAATGTTATCTGATTTTCCCAAAATCTCTATAGCGTTCTTCTATGCTAAAAGAGCATCCTATCCTGCCAAATTTCATGAAGATCGGATAAAAATTGCGACTTCTGTCGTTTGAACATCAACTCAAATAGATAACAACGACGGACGGACAGCCAGGGCTATATCGATTCAACGGGTGATTTCGAATCGATCCATATTAACAATTTGGACTCGAGGGCAACTAGTTGTGGTCATCAGATTCTTAAACAACACAATTTTATTATACCCTAACACACATATGGCTTTATTCACGATAACCGCCATAAAAATGCCATTTTTACCAATTTCTGATTGGAAATGGCAACACTGTTTGTTAAAAACACAAAGAATATGACCAAAGAAGAATAACAAAGCAGAAATTACGATATGAATAGGCGGCAAATTACAATAAAATCAATTAATAAATGCCGATAATAACGTAATTTTTTATGCTAATCAAGCGATACAAAAATGTTATCTGATTTTCCCAAAATCTCTATAGCGTTCTTCTATGCTAAAAGAGCATCCTATCCTGCCAAATTTCATGAAGATCGGATAAAAATTGCGACTTCTGTCGTTTGAACATCAACTCAAATAGATAACAACGACGGACGGACAGCCAGGGCTATATCGATTCAACGGGTGATTTCGAATCGATCCATATTAACAATTTGGACTCGAGGGCAACTAGTTGTGGTCATCAGATTCTTAAACAACACAATTTTATTATACCCTAACACACATATGGCTTTATTCACGATAACCGCCATAAAAATGCCATTTTTACCAATTTCTGATTGGAAATGGCAACACTGTTTGTTAAAAACACAAAGAATATGACCAAAGAAGAATAACAAAGCAGAAATTACGATATGAATAGGCGGCAAATTACAATAAAATCAATTAATAAATGCCGATAATAACGTAATTTTTTATGCTAATCAAGCGATACAAAAATGTTATCTGATTTTCCCAAAATCTCTATAGCGTTCTTCTATGCTAAAAGAGCATCCTATCCTGCCAAATTTCATGAAGATCGGATAAAAATTGCGACTTCTGTCGTTTGAACATCAACTCAAATAGATAACAACGACGGACGGACAGCCAGGGCTATATCGATTCAACGGGTGATTTCGAATCGATCCATATTAACAATTTGGACTCGAGGGCAACTAGTTGTGGTCATCAGATTCTTAAACAACACAATTTTATTATACCCTAACACACATATGGCTTTATTCACGATAACCGCCATAAAAATGCCATTTTTACCAATTTCTGATTGGAAATGGCAACACTGTTTGTTAAAAACACAAAGAATATGACCAAAGAAGAATAACAAAGCAGAAATTACGATATGAATAGGCGGCAAATTACAATAAAATCAATTAATAAATGCCGATAATAACGTAATTTTTTATGCTAATCAAGCGATACAAAAATGTTATCTGATTTTCCCAAAATCTCTATAGCGTTCTTCTATGCTAAAAGAGCATCCTATCCTGCCAAATTTCATGAAGATCGGATAAAAATTGCGACTTCTGTCGTTTGAACATCAACTCAAATAGATAACAACGACGGACGGACAGCCAGGGCTATATCGATTCAACGGGTGATTTCGAATCGATCCATATTAACAATTTGGACTCGAGGGCAACTAGTTGTGGTCATCAGATTCTTAAACAACACAATTTTATTATACCCTAACACACATATGGCTTTATTCACGATAACCGCCATAAAAATGCCATTTTTACCAATTTCTGATTGGAAATGGCAACACTGTTTGTTAAAAACACAAAGAATATGACCAAAGAAGAATAACAAAGCAGAAATTACGATATGAATAGGCGGCAAATTACAATAAAATCAATTAATAAATGCCGATAATAACGTAATTTTTTATGCTAATCAAGCGATACAAAAATGTTATCTGATTTTCCCAAAATCTCTATAGCGTTCTTCTATGCTAAAAGAGCATCCTATCCTGCCAAATTTCATGAAGATCGGATAAAAATTGCGACTTCTGTCGTTTGAACATCAACTCAAATAGATAACAACGACGGACGGACAGCCAGGGCTATATCGATTCAACGGGTGATTTCGAATCGATCCATATTAACAATTTGGACTCGAGGGCAACTAGTTGTGGTCATCAGATTCTTAAACAACACAATTTTATTATACCCTAACACACATATGGCTTTATTCACGATAACCGCCATAAAAATGCCATTTTTACCAATTTCTGATTGGAAATGGCAACACTGTTTGTTAAAAACACAAAGAATATGACCAAAGAAGAATAACAAAGCAGAAATTACGATATGAATAGGCGGCAAATTACAATAAAATCAATTAATAAATGCCGATAATAACGTAATTTTTTATGCTAATCAAGCGATACAAAAATGTTATCTGATTTTCCCAAAATCTCTATAGCGTTCTTCTATGCTAAAAGAGCATCCTATCCTGCCAAATTTCATGAAGATCGGATAAAAATTGCGACTTCTGTCGTTTGAACATCAACTCAAATAGATAACAACGACGGACGGACAGCCAGGGCTATATCGATTTAACGGGTGATTTCGAATCGATCCATATTAACAATTTGGACTCGAGGGCAACTAGTTGTGGTCATCAGATTCTTAAACAACACAATTTTATTATACCCTAACACACATATGGCTTTATTCACGATAACCGCCATAAAAATGCCATTTTTACCAATTTCTGATTGGAAATGGCAACACTGTTTGTTAAAAACACAAAGAATATGACCAAAGAAGAATAACAAAGCAGAAATTACGATATGAATAGGCGGCAAATTACAATAAAATCAATTAATAAATGCCGATAATAACGTAATTTTTTATGCTAATCAAGCGATACAAAAATGTTATCTGATTTTCCCAAAATCTCTATAGCGTTCTTCTATGCTAAAAGAGCATCCTATCCTGCCAAATTTCATGAAGATCGGATAAAAATTGCGACTTCTGTCGTTTGAACATCAACTCAAATAGATAACAACGACGGACGGACAGCCAGGGCTATATCGATTCAACGGGTGATTTCGAATCGATCCATATTAACAATTTGGACTCGAGGGCAACTAGTTGTGGTCATCAGATTCTTAAACAACACAATTTTATTATACCCTAACACACATATGGCTTTATTCACGATAACCGCCATAAAAATGCCATTTTTACCAATTTCTGATTGGAAATGGCAACACTGTTTGTTAAAAACACAAAGAATATGACCAAAGAAGAATAACAAAGCAGAAATTACGATATGAATAGGCGGCAAATTACAATAAAATCAATTAATAAATGCCGATAATAACGTAATTTTTTATGCTAATCAAGCGATACAAAAATGTTATCTGATTTTCCCAAAATCTCTATAGCGTTCTTCTATGCTAAAAGAGCATCCTATCCTGCCAAATTTCATGAAGATCGGATAAAAATTGCGACTTCTGTCGTTTGAACATCAACTCAAATAGATAACAACGACGGACGGACAGCCAGGGCTATATCGATTCAACGGGTGATTTCGAATCGATCCATATTAACAATTTGGACTCGAGGGCAACTAGTTGTGGTCATCAGATTCTTAAACAACACAATTTTATTATACCCTAACACACATATGGCTTTATTCACGATAACCGCCATAAAAATGCCATTTTTACCAATTTCTGATTGGAAATGGCAACACTGTTTGTTAAAAACACAAAGAATATGACCAAAGAAGAATAACAAAGCAGAAATTACGATATGAATAGGCGGCAAATTACAATAAAATCAATTAATAAATGCCGATAATAACGTAATTTTTTATGCTAATCAAGCGATACAAAAATGTTATCTGATTTTCCCAAAATCTCTATAGCGTTCTTCTATGCTAAAAGAGCATCCTATCCTGCCAAATTTCATGAAGATCGGATAAAAATTGCGACTTCTGTCGTTTGAACATCAACTCAAATAGATAACAACGACGGACGGACAGCCAGGGCTATATCGATTCAACGGGTGATTTCGAATCGATCCATATTAACAATTTGGACTCGAGGGCAACTAGTTGTGGTCATCAGATTCTTAAACAACACAATTTTATTATACCCTAACACACATATGGCTTTATTCACGATAACCGCCATAAAAATGCCATTTTTACCAATTTCTGATTGGAAATGGCAACACTGTTTGTTAAAAACACAAAGAATATGACCAAAGAAGAATAACAAAGCAGAAATTACGATATGAATAGGCGGCAAATTACAATAAAATCAATTAATAAATGCCGATAATAACGTAATTTTTTATGCTAATCAAGCGATACAAAAATGTTATCTGATTTTCCCAAAATCTCTATAGCGTTCTTCTATGCTAAAAGAGCATCCTATCCTGCCAAATTTCATGAAGATCGGATAAAAATTGCGACTTCTGTCGTTTGAACATCAACTCAAATAGATAACAACGACGGACGGACAGCCAGGGCTATATCGATTCAACGGGTGATTTCGAATCGATCCATATTAACAATTTGGACTCGAGGGCAACTAGTTGTGGTCATCAGATTCTTAAACAACACAATTTTATTATACCCTAACACACATATGGCTTTATTCACGATAACCGCCATAAAAATGCCATTTTTACCAATTTCTGATTGGAAATGGCAACACTGTTTGTTAAAAACACAAAGAATATGACCAAAGAAGAATAACAAAGCAGAAATTACGATATTAATAGGCGGCAAATTACAATAAAATCAATTAATAAATGCCGATAATAACGTAATTTTTTATGCTAATCAAGCGATACAAAAATGTTATCTGATTTTCCCAAAATCTCTATAGCGTTCTTCTATGCTAAAAGAGCATCCTATCCTGCCAAATTTCATGAAGATCGGATAAAAATTGCGACTTCTGTCGTTTGAACATCAACTCAAATAGATAACAACGACGGACGGACAGCCAGGGCTATATCGATTCAACGGGTGATTTCGAATCGATCCATATTAACAATTTGGACTCGAGGGCAACTAGTTGTGGTCATCAGATTCTTAAACAACACAATTTTATTATACCCTAACACACATATGGCTTTATTCACGATAACCGCCATAAAAATGCCATTTTTACCAATTTCTGATTGGAAATGGCAACACTGTTTGTTAAAAACACAAAGAATATGACCAAAGAAGAATAACAAAGCAGAAATTACGATATGAATAGGCGGCAAATTACAATAAAATCAATTAATAAATGCCGATAATAACGTAATTTTTTATGCTAATCAAGCGATACAAAAATGTTATCTGATTTTCCCAAAATCTCTATAGCGTTCTTCTATGCTAAAAGAGCATCCTATCCTGCCAAATTTCATGAAGATCGGATAAAAATTGCGACTTCTGTCGTTTGAACATCAACTCAAATAGATAACAACGACGGACGGACAGCCAGGGCTATCTCGATTCAACGGGTGATTTCGAATCGATCCATATTAACAATTTGGACTCGAGGGCAACTAGTTGTGGTCATCAGATTCTTAAACAACACAATTTTATTATACCCTAACACACATATGGCTTTATTCACGATAACCGCCATAAAAATGCCATTTTTACCAATTTCTGATTGGAAATGGCAACACTGTTTGTTAAAAACACAAAGAATATGACCAAAGAAGAATAACAAAGCAGAAATTACGATATGAATAGGCGGCAAATTACAATAAAATCAATTAATAAATGCCGATAATAACGTAATTTTTTATGCTAATCAAGCGATACAAAAATGTTATCTGATTTTCCCAAAATCTCTATAGCGTTCTTCTATGCTAAAAGAGCATCCTATCCTGCCAAATTTCATGAAGATCGGATAAAAATTGCGACTTCTGTCGTTTGAACATCAACTCAAATAGATAACAACGACGGACGGACAGCCAGGGCTATATCGATTCAACGGGTGATTTCGAATCGATCCATATTAACAATTTGGACTCGAGGGCAACTAGTTGTGGTCATCAGATTCTTAAACAACACAATTTTATTATACCCTAACACACATATGGCTTTATTCACGATAACCGCCATAAAAATGCCATTTTTACCAATTTCTGATTGGAAATGGCAACACTGTTTGTTAAAAACACAAAGAATATGACCAAAGAAGAATAACAAAGCAGAAATTACGATATGAATAGGCGGCAAATTACAATAAAATCAATTAATAAATGCCGATAATAACGTAATTTTTTATGCTAATCAAGCGATACAAAAATGTTATCTGATTTTCCCAAAATCTCTATAGCGTTCTTCTATGCTAAAAGAGCATCCTATCCTGCCAAATTTCATGAAGATCGGATAAAAATTGCGACTTCTGTCGTTTGAACATCAACTCAAATAGATAACAACGACGGACGGACAGCCAGGGCTATATCGATTCAACGGGTGATTTCGAATCGATCCATATTAACAATTTGGACTCGAGGGCAACTAGTTGTGGTCATCAGATTCTTAAACAACACAATTTTATTATACCCTAACACACATATGGCTTTATTCACGATAACCGCCATAAAAATGCCATTTTTACCAATTTCTGATTGGAAATGGCAACACTGTTTGTTAAAAACACAAAGAATATGACCAAAGAAGAATAACAAAGCAGAAATTACGATATGAATAGGCGGCAAATTACAATAAAATCAATTAATAAATGCCGATAATAACGTAATTTTTTATGCTAATCAAGCGATACAAAAATGTTATCTGATTTTCCCAAAATCTCTATAGCGTTCTTCTATGCTAAAAGAGCATCCTATCCTGCCAAATTTCATGAAGATCGGATAAAAATTGCGACTTCTGTCGTTTGAACATCAACTCAAATAGATAACAACGACGGACGGACAGCCAGGGCTATATCGATTCAACGGGTGATTTCGAATCGATCCATATTAACAATTTGGACTCGAGGGCAACTAGTTGTGGTCATCAGATTCTTAAACAACACAATTTTATTATACCCTAACACACATATGGCTTTATTCACGATAACCGCCATAAAAATGCCATTTTTACCAATTTCTGATTGGAAATGGCAACACTGTTTGTTAAAAACACAAAGAATATGACCAAAGAAGAATAACAAAGCAGAAATTACGATATGAATAGGCGGCAAATTACAATAAAATCAATTAATAAATGCCGATAATAACGTAATTTTTTATGCTAATCAAGCGATACAAAAATGTTATCTGATTTTCCCAAAATCTCTATAGCGTTCTTCTATGCTAAAAGAGCATCCTATCCTGCCAAATTTCATGAAGATCGGATAAAAATTGCGACTTCTGTCGTTTGAACATCAACTCAAATAGATAACAACGACGGACGGACAGCCAGGGCTATATCGATTTAACGGGTGATTTCGAATCGATCCATATTAACAATTTGGACTCGAGGGCAACTAGTTGTGGTCATCAGATTCTTAAACAACACAATTTTATTATACCCTAACACACATATGGCTTTATTCACGATAACCGCCATAAAAATGCCATTTTTACCAATTTCTGATTGGAAATGGCAACACTGTTTGTTAAAAACACAAAGAATATGACCAAAGAAGAATAACAAAGCAGAAATTACGATATGAATAGGCGGCAAATTACAATAAAATCAATTAATAAATGCCGATAATAACGTAATTTTTTATGCTAATCAAGCGATACAAAAATGTTATCTGATTTTCCCAAAATCTCTATAGCGTTCTTCTATGCTAAAAGAGCATCCTATCCTGCCAAATTTCATGAAGATCGGATAAAAATTGCGACTTCTGTCGTTTGAACATCAACTCAAATAGATAACAACGACGGACGGACAGCCAGGGCTATATCGATTCAACGGGTGATTTCGAATCGATCCATATTAACAATTTGGACTCGAGGGCAACTAGTTGTGGTCATCAGATTCTTAAACAACACAATTTTATTATACCCTAACACACATATGGCTTTATTCACGATAACCGCCATAAAAATGCCATTTTTACCAATTTCTGATTGGAAATGGCAACACTGTTTGTTAAAAACACAAAGAATATGACCAAAGAAGAATAACAAAGCAGAAATTACGATATGAATAGGCGGCAAATTACAATAAAATCAATTAATAAATGCCGATAATAACGTAATTTTTTATGCTAATCAAGCGATACAAAAATGTTATCTGATTTTCCCAAAATCTCTATAGCGTTCTTCTATGCTAAAAGAGCATCCTATCCTGCCAAATTTCATGAAGATCGGATAAAAATTGCGACTTCTGTCGTTTGAACATCAACTCAAATAGATAACAACGACGGACGGACAGCCAGGGCTATATCGATTCAACGGGTGATTTCGAATCGATCCATATTAACAATTTGGACTCGAGGGCAACTAGTTGTGGTCATCAGATTCTTAAACAACACAATTTTATTATACCCTAACACACATATGGCTTTATTCACGATAACCGCCATAAAAATGCCATTTTTACCAATTTCTGATTGGAAATGGCAACACTGTTTGTTAAAAACACAAAGAATATGACCAAAGAAGAATAACAAAGCAGAAATTACGATATGAATAGGCGGCAAATTACAATAAAATCAATTAATAAATGCCGATAATAACGTAATTTTTTATGCTAATCAAGCGATACAAAAATGTTATCTGATTTTCCCAAAATCTCTATAGCGTTCTTCTATGCTAAAAGAGCATCCTATCCTGCCAAATTTCATGAAGATCGGATAAAAATTGCGACTTCTGTCGTTTGAACATCAACTCAAATAGATAACAACGACGGACGGACAGCCAGGGCTATATCGATTCAACGGGTGATTTCGAATCGATCCATATTAACAATTTGGACTCGAGGGCAACTAGTTGTGGTCATCAGATTCTTAAACAACACAATTTTATTATACCCTAACACACATATGGCTTTATTCACGATAACCGCCATAAAAATGCCATTTTTACCAATTTCTGATTGGAAATGGCAACACTGTTTGTTAAAAACACAAAGAATATGACCAAAGAAGAATAACAAAGCAGAAATTACGATATGAATAGGCGGCAAATTACAATAAAATCAATTAATAAATGCCGATAATAACGTAATTTTTTATGCTAATCAAGCGATACAAAAATGTTATCTGATTTTCCCAAAATCTCTATAGCGTTCTTCTATGCTAAAAGAGCATCCTATCCTGCCAAATTTCATGAAGATCGGATAAAAATTGCGACTTCTGTCGTTTGAACATCAACTCAAATAGATAACAACGACGGACGGACAGCCAGGGCTATATCGATTTAACGGGTGATTTCGAATCGATCCATATTAACAATTTGGACTCGAGGGCAACTAGTTGTGGTCATCAGATTCTTAAACAACACAATTTTATTATACCCTAACACACATATGGCTTTATTCACGATAACCGCCATAAAAATGCCATTTTTACCAATTTCTGATTGGAAATGGCAACACTGTTTGTTAAAAACACAAAGAATATGACCAAAGAAGAATAACAAAGCAGAAATTACGATATGAATAGGCGGCAAATTACAATAAAATCAATTAATAAATGCCGATAATAACGTAATTTTTTATGCTAATCAAGCGATACAAAAATGTTATCTGATTTTCCCAAAATCTCTATAGCGTTCTTCTATGCTAAAAGAGCATCCTATCCTGCCAAATTTCATGAAGATCGGATAAAAATTGCGACTTCTGTCGTTTGAACATCAACTCAAATAGATAACAACGACGGACGGACAGCCAGGGCTATATCGATTCAACGGGTGATTTCGAATCGATCCATATTAACAATTTGGACTCGAGGGCAACTAGTTGTGGTCATCAGATTCTTAAACAACACAATTTTATTATACCCTAACACACATATGGCTTTATTCACGATAACCGCCATAAAAATGCCATTTTTACCAATTTCTGATTGGAAATGGCAACACTGTTTGTTAAAAACACAAAGAATATGACCAAAGAAGAATAACAAAGCAGAAATTACGATATGAATAGGCGGCAAATTACAATAAAATCAATTAATAAATGCCGATAATAACGTAATTTTTTATGCTAATCAAGCGATACAAAAATGTTATCTGATTTTCCCAAAATCTCTATAGCGTTCTTCTATGCTAAAAGAGCATCCTATCCTGCCAAATTTCATGAAGATCGGATAAAAATTGCGACTTCTGTCGTTTGAACATCAACTCAAATAGATAACAACGACGGACGGACAGCCAGGGCTATATCGATTCAACGGGTGATTTCGAATCGATCCATATTAACAATTTGGACTCGAGGGCAACTAGTTGTGGTCATCAGATTCTTAAACAACACAATTTTATTATACCCTAACACACATATGGCTTTATTCACGATAACCGCCATAAAAATGCCATTTTTACCAATTTCTGATTGGAAATGGCAACACTGTTTGTTAAAAACACAAAGAATATGACCAAAGAAGAATAACAAAGCAGAAATTACGATATGAATAGGCGGCAAATTACAATAAAATCAATTAATAAATGCCGATAATAACGTAATTTTTTATGCTAATCAAGCGATACAAAAATGTTATCTGATTTTCCCAAAATCTCTATAGCGTTCTTCTATGCTAAAAGAGCATCCTATCCTGCCAAATTTCATGAAGATCGGATAAAAATTGCGACTTCTGTCGTTTGAACATCAACTCAAATAGATAACAACGACGGACGGACAGCCAGGGCTATATCGATTCAACGGGTGATTTCGAATCGATCCATATTAACAATTTGGACTCGAGGGCAACTAGTTGTGGTCATCAGATTCTTAAACAACACAATTTTATTATACCCTAACACACATATGGCTTTATTCACGATAACCGCCATAAAAATGCCATTTTTACCAATTTCTGATTGGAAATGGCAACACTGTTTGTTAAAAACACAAAGAATATGACCAAAGAAGAATAACAAAGCAGAAATTACGATATGAATAGGCGGCAAATTACAATAAAATCAATTAATAAATGCCGATAATAACGTAATTTTTTATGCTAATCAAGCGATACAAAAATGTTATCTGATTTTCCCAAAATCTCTATAGCGTTCTTCTATGCTAAAAGAGCATCCTATCCTGCCAAATTTCATGAAGATCGGATAAAAATTGCGACTTCTGTCGTTTGAACATCAACTCAAATAGATAACAACGACGGACGGACAGCCAGGGCTATATCGATTCAACGGGTGATTTCGAATCGATCCATATTAACAATTTGGACTCGAGGGCAACTAGTTGTGGTCATCAGATTCTTAAACAACACAATTTTATTATACCCTAACACACATATGGCTTTATTCACGATAACCGCCATAAAAATGCCATTTTTACCAATTTCTGATTGGAAATGGCAACACTGTTTGTTAAAAACACAAAGAATATGACCAAAGAAGAATAACAAAGCAGAAATTACGATATGAATAGGCGGCAAATTACAATAAAATCAATTAATAAATGCCGATAATAACGTAATTTTTTATGCTAATCAAGCGATACAAAAATGTTATCTGATTTTCCCAAAATCTCTATAGCGTTCTTCTATGCTAAAAGAGCATCCTATCCTGCCAAATTTCATGAAGATCGGATAAAAATTGCGACTTCTGTCGTTTGAACATCAACTCAAATAGATAACAACGACGGACGGACAGCCAGGGCTATATCGATTCAACGGGTGATTTCGAATCGATCCATATTAACAATTTGGACTCGAGGGCAACTAGTTGTGGTCATCAGATTCTTAAACAACACAATTTTATTATACCCTAACACACATATGGCTTTATTCACGATAACCGCCATAAAAATGCCATTTTTACCAATTTCTGATTGGAAATGGCAACACTGTTTGTTAAAAACACAAAGAATATGACCAAAGAAGAATAACAAAGCAGAAATTACGATATGAATAGGCGGCAAATTACAATAAAATCAATTAATAAATGCCGATAATAACGTAATTTTTTATGCTAATCAAGCGATACAAAAATGTTATCTGATTTTCCCAAAATCTCTATAGCGTTCTTCTATGCTAAAAGAGCATCCTATCCTGCCAAATTTCATGAAGATCGGATAAAAATTGCGACTTCTGTCGTTTGAACATCAACTCAAATAGATAACAACGACGGACGGACAGCCAGGGCTATATCGATTCAACGGGTGATTTCGAATCGATCCATATTAACAATTTGGACTCGAGGGCAACTAGTTGTGGTCATCAGATTCTTCAACAACACAATTTTATTATACCCTAACACACATATGGCTTTATTCACGATAACCGCCATAAAAATGCCATTTTTACCAATTTCTGATTGGAAATGGCAACACTGTTTGTTAAAAACACAAAGAATATGACCAAAGAAGAATAACAAAGCAGAAATTACGATATGAATAGGCGGCAAATTACAATAAAATCAATTAATAAATGCCGATAATAACGTAATTTTTTATGCTAATCAAGCGATACAAAAATGTTATCTGATTTTCCCAAAATCTCTATAGCGTTCTTCTATGCTAAAAGAGCATCCTATCCTGCCAAATTTCATGAAGATCGGATAAAAATTGCGACTTCTGTCGTTTGAACATCAACTCAAATAGATAACAACGACGGACGGACAGCCAGGGCTATATCGATTCAACGGGTGATTTCGAATCGATCCATATTAACAATTTGGACTCGAGGGCAACTAGTTGTGGTCATCAGATTCTTAAACAACACAATTTTATTATACCCTAACACACATATGGCTTTATTCACGATAACCGCCATAAAAATGCCATTTTTACCAATTTCTGATTGGAAATGGCAACACTGTTTGTTAAAAACACAAAGAATATGACCAAAGAAGAATAACAAAGCAGAAATTACGATATGAATAGGCGGCAAATTACAATAAAATCAATTAATAAATGCCGATAATAACGTAATTTTTTATGCTAATCAAGCGATACAAAAATGTTATCTGATTTTCCCAAAATCTCTATAGCGTTCTTCTATGCTAAAAGAGCATCCTATCCTGCCAAATTTCATGAAGATCGGATAAAAATTGCGACTTCTGTCGTTTGAACATCAACTCAAATAGATAACAACGACGGACGGACAGCCAGGGCTATATCGATTCAACGGGTGATTTCGAATCGATCCATATTAACAATTTGGACTCGAGGGCAACTAGTTGTGGTCCTCAGATTCTTAAACAACACAATTTTATTATACCCTAACACACATATGGCTTTATTCACGATAACCGCCATAAAAATGCCATTTTTACCAATTTCTGATTGGAAATGGCAACACTGTTTGTTAAAAACACAAAGAATATGACCAAAGAAGAATAACAAAGCAGAAATTACGATATGAATAGGCGGCAAATTACAATAAAATCAATTAATAAATGCCGATAATAACGTAATTTTTTATGCTAATCAAGCGATACAAAAATGTTATCTGATTTTCCCAAAATCTCTATAGCGTTCTTCTATGCTAAAAGAGCATCCTATCCTGCCAAATTTCATGAAGATCGGATAAAAATTGCGACTTCTGTCGTTTGAACATCAACTCAAATAGATAACAACGACGGACGGACAGCCAGGGCTATATCGATTCAACGGGTGATTTCGAATCGATCCATATTAACAATTTGGACTCGAGGGCAACTAGTTGTGGTCATCAGATTCTTAAACAACACAATTTTATTATACCCTAACACACATATGGCTTTATTCACGATAACCGCCATAAAAATGCCATTTTTACCAATTTCTGATTGGAAATGGCAACACTGTTTGTTAAAAACACAAAGAATATGACCAAAGAAGAATAACAAAGCAGAAATTACGATATGAATAGGCGGCAAATTACAATAAAATCAATTAATAAATGCCGATAATAACGTAATTTTTTATGCTAATCAAGCGATACAAAAATGTTATCTGATTTTCCCAAAATCTCTATAGCGTTCTTCTATGCTAAAAGAGCATCCTATCCTGCCAAATTTCATGAAGATCGGATAAAAATTGCGACTTCTGTCGTTTGAACATCAACTCAAATAGATAACAACGACGGACGGACAGCCAGGGCTATATCGATTCAACGGGTGATTTCGAATCGATCCATATTAACAATTTGGACTCGAGGGCAACTAGTTGTGGTCATCAGATTCTTAAACAACACAATTTTATTATACCCTAACACACATATGGCTTTATTCACGATAACCGCCATAAAAATGCCATTTTTACCAATTTCTGATTGGAAATGGCAACACTGTTTGTTAAAAACACAAAGAATATGACCAAAGAAGAATAACAAAGCAGAAATTACGATATGAATAGGCGGCAAATTACAATAAAATCAATTAATAAATGCCGATAATAACGTAATTTTTTATGCTAATCAAGCGATACAAAAATGTTATCTGATTTTCCCAAAATCTCTATAGCGTTCTTCTATGCTAAAAGAGCATCCTATCCTGCCAAATTTCATGAAGATCGGATAAAAATTGCGACTTCTGTCGTTTGAACATCAACTCAAATAGATAACAACGACGGACGGACAGCCAGGGCTATATCGATTCAACGGGTGATTTCGAATCGATCCATATTAACAATTTGGACTCGAGGGCAACTAGTTGTGGTCATCAGATTCTTAAACAACACAATTTTATTATACCCTAACACACATATGGCTTTATTCACGATAACCGCCATAAAAATGCCATTTTTACCAATTTCTGATTGGAAATGGCAACACTGTTTGTTAAAAACACAAAGAATATGACCAAAGAAGAATAACAAAGCAGAAATTACGATATGAATAGGCGGCAAATTACAATAAAATCAATTAATAAATGCCGATAATAACGTAATTTTTTATGCTAATCAAGCGATACAAAAATGTTATCTGATTTTCCCAAAATCTCTATAGCGTTCTTCTATGCTAAAAGAGCATCCTATCCTGCCAAATTTCATGAAGATCGGATAAAAATTGCGACTTCTGTCGTTTGAACATCAACTCAAATAGATAACAACGACGGACGGACAGCCAGGGCTATATCGATTCAACGGGTGATTTCGAATCGATCCATATTAACAATTTGGACTCGAGGGCAACTAGTTGTGGTCATCAGATTCTTAAACAACACAATTTTATTATACCCTAACACACATATGGCTTTATTCACGATAACCGCCATAAAAATGCCATTTTTACCAATTTCTGATTGGAAATGGCAACACTGTTTGTTAAAAACACAAAGAATATGACCAAAGAAGAATAACAAAGCAGAAATTACGATATGAATAGGCGGCAAATTACAATAAAATCAATTAATAAATGCCGATAATAACGTAATTTTTTATGCTAATCAAGCGATACAAAAATGTTATCTGATTTTCCCAAAATCTCTATAGCGTTCTTCTATGCTAAAAGAGCATCCTATCCTGCCAAATTTCATGAAGATCGGATAAAAATTGCGACTTCTGTCGTTTGAACATCAACTCAAATAGATAACAACGACGGACGGACAGCCAGGGCTATATCGATTCAACGGGTGATTTCGAATCGATCCATATTAACAATTTGGACTCGAGGGCAACTAGTTGTGGTCATCAGATTCTTAAACAACACAATTTTATTATACCCTAACACACATATGGCTTTATTCACGATAACCGCCATAAAAATGCCATTTTTACCAATTTCTGATTGGAAATGGCAACACTGTTTGTTAAAAACACAAAGAATATGACCAAAGAAGAATAACAAAGCAGAAATTACGATATGAATAGGCGGCAAATTACAATAAAATCAATTAATAAATGCCGATAATAACGTAATTTTTTATGCTAATCAAGCGATACAAAAATGTTATCTGATTTTCCCAAAATCTCTATAGCGTTCTTCTATGCTAAAAGAGCATCCTATCCTGCCAAATTTCATGAAGATCGGATAAAAATTGCGACTTCTGTCGTTTGAACATCAACTCAAATAGATAACAACGACGGACGGACAGCCTGGGCTATATCGATTCAACGGGTGATTTCGAATCGATCCATATTAACAATTTGGACTCGAGGGCAACTAGTTGTGGTCATCAGATTCTTAAACAACACAATTTTATTATACCCTAACACACATATGGCTTTATTCACGATAACCGCCATAAAAATGCCATTTTTACCAATTTCTGATTGGAAATGGCAACACTGTTTGTTAAAAACACAAAGAATATGACCAAAGAAGAATAACAAAGCAGAAATTACGATATGAATAGGCGGCAAATTACAATAAAATCAATTAATAAATGCCGATAATAACGTAATTTTTTATGCTAATCAAGCGATACAAAAATGTTATCTGATTTTCCCAAAATCTCTATAGCGTTCTTCTATGCTAAAAGAGCATCCTATCCTGCCAAATTTCATGAAGATCGGATAAAAATTGCGACTTCTGTCGTTTGAACATCAACTCAAATAGATAACAACGACGGACGGACAGCCAGGGCTATATCGATTCAACGGGTGATTTCGAATCGATCCATATTAACAATTTGGACTCGAGGGCAACTAGTTGTGGTCATCAGATTCTTAAACAACACAATTTTATTATACCCTAACACACATATGGCTTTATTCACGATAACCGCCATAAAAATGCCATTTTTACCAATTTCTGATTGGAAATGGCAACACTGTTTGTTAAAAACACAAAGAATATGACCAAAGAAGAATAACAAAGCAGAAATTACGATATGAATAGGCGGCAAATTACAATAAAATCAATTAATAAATGCCGATAATAACGTAATTTTTTATGCTAATCAAGCGATACAAAAATGTTATCTGATTTTCCCAAAATCTCTATAGCGTTCTTCTATGCTAAAAGAGCATCCTATCCTGCCAAATTTCATGAAGATCGGATAAAAATTGCGACTTCTGTCGTTTGAACATCAACTCAAATAGATAACAACGACGGACGGACAGCCAGGGCTATATCGATTCAACGGGTGATTTCGAATCGATCCATATTAACAATTTGGACTCGAGGGCAACTAGTTGTGGTCATCAGATTCTTAAACAACACAATTTTATTATACCCTAACACACATATGGCTTTATTCACGATAACCGCCATAAAAATGCCATTTTTACCAATTTCTGATTGGAAATGGCAACACTGTTTGTTAAAAACACAAAGAATATGACCAAAGAAGAATAACAAAGCAGAAATTACGATTTGAATAGGCGGCAAATTACAATAAAATCAATTAATAAATGCCGATAATAACGTAATTTTTTATGCTAATCAAGCGATACAAAAATGTTATCTGATTTTCCCAAAATCTCTATAGCGTTCTTCTATGCTAAAAGAGCATCCTATCCTGCCAAATTTCATGAAGATCGGATAAAAATTGCGACTTCTGTCGTTTGAACATCAACTCAAATAGATAACAACGACGGACGGACAGCCAGGGCTATATCGATTCAACGGGTGATTTCGAATCGATCCATATTAACAATTTGGACTCGAGGGCAACTAGTTGTGGTCATCAGATTCTTAAACAACACAATTTTATTATACCCTAACACACATATGGCTTTATTCACGATAACCGCCATAAAAATGCCATTTTTACCAATTTCTGATTGGAAATGGCAACACTGTTTGTTAAAAACACAAAGAATATGACCAAAGAAGAATAACAAAGCAGAAATTACGATATGAATAGGCGGCAAATTACAATAAAATCAATTAATAAATGCCGATAATAACGTAATTTTTTATGCTAATCAAGCGATACAAAAATGTTATCTGATTTTCCCAAAATCTCTATAGCGTTCTTCTATGCTAAAAGAGCATCCTATCCTGCCAAATTTCATGAAGATCGGATAAAAATTGCGACTTCTGTCGTTTGAACATCAACTCAAATAGATAACAACGACGGACGGACAGCCAGGGCTATATCGATTCAACGGGTGATTTCGAATCGATCCATATTAACAATTTGGACTCGAGGGCAACTAGTTGTGGTCATCAGATTCTTAAACAACACAATTTTATTATACCCTAACACACATATGGCTTTATTCACGATAACCGCCATAAAAATGCCATTTTTACCAATTTCTGATTGGAAATGGCAACACTGTTTGTTAAAAACACAAAGAATATGACCAAAGAAGAATAACAAAGCAGAAATTACGATATGAATAGGCGGCAAATTACAATAAAATCAATTAATAAATGCCGATAATAACGTAATTTTTTATGCTAATCAAGCGATACAAAAATGTTATCTGATTTTCCCAAAATCTCTATAGCGTTCTTCTATGCTAAAAGAGCATCCTATCCTGCCAAATTTCATGAAGATCGGATAAAAATTGCGACTTCTGTCGTTTGAACATCAACTCAAATAGATAACAACGACGGACGGACAGCCAGGGCTATATCGATTCAACGGGTGATTTCGAATCGATCCATATTAACAATTTGGACTCGAGGGCAACTAGTTGTGGTCATCAGATTCTTAAACAACACAATTTTATTATACCCTAACACACATATGGCTTTATTCACGATAACCGCCATAAAAATGCCATTTTTACCAATTTCTGATTGGAAATGGCAACACTGTTTGTTAAAAACACAAAGAATATGACCAAAGAAGAATAACAAAGCAGAAATTACGATATAAATAGGCGGCAAATTACAATAAAATCAATTAATAAATGCCGATAATAACGTAATTTTTTATGCTAATCAAGCGATACAAAAATGTTATCTGATTTTCCCAAAATCTCTATAGCGTTCTTCTATGCTAAAAGAGCATCCTATCCTGCCAAATTTCATGAAGATCGGATAAAAATTGCGACTTCTGTCGTTTGAACATCAACTCAAATAGATAACAACGACGGACGGACAGCCAGGGCTATATCGATTCAACGGGTGATTTCGAATCGATCCATATTAACAATTTGGACTCGAGGGCAACTAGTTGTGGTCATCAGATTCTTAAACAACACAATTTTATTATACCCTAACACACATATGGCTTTATTCACGATAACCGCCATAAAAATGCCATTTTTACCAATTTCTGATTGGAAATGGCAACACTGTTTGTTAAAAACACAAAGAATATGACCAAAGAAGAATAACAAAGCAGAAATTACGATATGAATAGGCGGCAAATTACAATAAAATCAATTAATAAATGCCGATAATAACGTAATTTTTTATGCTAATCAAGCGATACAAAAATGTTATCTGATTTTCCCAAAATCTCTATAGCGTTCTTCTATGCTAAAAGAGCATCCTATCCTGCCAAATTTCATGAAGATCGGATAAAAATTGCGACTTCTGTCGTTTGAACATCAACTCAAATAGATAACAACGACGGACGGACAGCCAGGGCTATATCGATTCAACGGGTGATTTCGAATCGATCCATATTAACAATTTGGACTCGAGGGCAACTAGTTGTGGTCATCAGATTCTTAAACAACACAATTTTATTATACCCTAACACACATATGGCTTTATTCACGATAACCGCCATAAAAATGCCATTTTTACCAATTTCTGATTGGAAATGGCAACACTGTTTGTTAAAAACACAAAGAATATGACCAAAGAAGAATAACAAAGCAGAAATTACGATATGAATAGGCGGCAAATTACAATAAAATCAATTAATAAATGCCGATAATAACGTAATTTTTTATGCTAATCAAGCGATACAAAAATGTTATCTGATTTTCCCAAAATCTCTATAGCGTTCTTCTATGCTAAAAGAGCATCCTATCCTGCCAAATTTCATGAAGATCGGATAAAAATTGCGACTTCTGTCGTTTGAACATCAACTCAAATAGATAACAACGACGGACGGACAGCCAGGGCTATATCGATTCAACGGGTGATTTCGAATCGATCCATATTAACAATTTGGACTCGAGGGCAACTAGTTGTGGTCATCAGATTCTTAAACAACACAATTTTATTATACCCTAACACACATATGGCTTTATTCACGATAACCGCCATAAAAATGCCATTTTTACCAATTTCTGATTGGAAATGGCAACACTGTTTGTTAAAAACACAAAGAATATGACCAAAGAAGAATAACAAAGCAGAAATTACGATATGAATAGGCGGCAAATTACAATAAAATCAATTAATAAATGCCGATAATAACGTAATTTTTTATGCTAATCAAGCGATACAAAAATGTTATCTGATTTTCCCAAAATCTCTATAGCGTTCTTCTATGCTAAAAGAGCATCCTATCCTGCCAAATTTCATGAAGATCGGATAAAAATTGCGACTTCTGTCGTTTGAACATCAACTCAAATAGATAACAACGACGGACGGACAGCCAGGGCTATATCGATTCAACGGGTGATTTCGAATCGATCCATATTAACAATTTGGACTCGAGGGCAACTAGTTGTGGTCATCAGATTCTTAAACAACACAATTTTATTATACCCTAACACACATATGGCTTTATTCACGATAACCGCCATAAAAATGCCATTTTTACCAATTTCTGATTGGAAATGGCAACACTGTTTGTTAAAAACACAAAGAATATGACCAAAGAAGAATAACAAAGCAGAAATTACGATATGAATAGGCGGCAAATTACAATAAAATCAATTAATAAATGCCGATAATAACGTAATTTTTTATGCTAATCAAGCGATACAAAAATGTTATCTGATTTTCCCAAAATCTCTATAGCGTTCTTCTATGCTAAAAGAGCATCCTATCCTGCCAAATTTCATGAAGATCGGATAAAAATTGCGACTTCTGTCGTTTGAACATCAACTCAAATAGATAACAACGACGGACGGACAGCCAGGGCTATATCGATTCAACGGGTGATTTCGAATCGATCCATATTAACAATTTGGACTCGAGGGCAACTAGTTGTGGTCATCAGATTCTTAAACAACACAATTTTATTATACCCTAACACACATATGGCTTTATTCACGATAACCGCCATAAAAATGCCATTTTTACCAATTTCTGATTGGAAATGGCAACACTGTTTGTTAAAAACACAAAGAATATGACCAAAGAAGAATAACAAAGCAGAAATTACGATATGAATAGGCGGCAAATTACAATAAAATCAATTAATAAATGCCGATAATAACGTAATTTTTTATGCTAATCAAGCGATACAAAAATGTTATCTGATTTTCCCAAAATCTCTATAGCGTTCTTCTATGCTAAAAGAGCATCCTATCCTGCCAAATTTCATGAAGATCGGATAAAAATTGCGACTTCTGTCGTTTGAACATCAACTCAAATAGATAACAACGACGGACGGACAGCCAGGGCTATATCGATTCAACGGGTGATTTCGAATCGATCCATATTAACAATTTGGACTCGAGGGCAACTAGTTGTGGTCATCAGATTCTTAAACAACACAATTTTATTATACCCTAACACACATATGGCTTTATTCACGATAACCGCCATAAAAATGCCATTTTTACCAATTTCTGATTGGAAATGGCAACACTGTTTGTTAAAAACACAAAGAATATGACCAAAGAAGAATAACAAAGCAGAAATTACGATATGAATAGGCGGCAAATTACAATAAAATCAATTAATAAATGCCGATAATAACGTAATTTTTTATGCTAATCAAGCGATACAAAAATGTTATCTGATTTTCCCAAAATCTCTATAGCGTTCTTCTATGCTAAAAGAGCATCCTATCCTGCCAAATTTCATGAAGATCGGATAAAAATTGCGACTTCTGTCGTTTGAACATCAACTCAAATAGATAACAACGACGGACGGACAGCCAGGGCTATATCGATTCAACGGGTGATTTCGAATCGATCCATATTAACAATTTGGACTCGAGGGCAACTAGTTGTGGTCATCAGATTCTTAAACAACACAATTTTATTATACCCTAACACACATATGGCTTTATTCACGATAACCGCCATAAAAATGCCATTTTTACCAATTTCTGATTGGAAATGGCAACACTGTTTGTTAAAAACACAAAGAATATGACCAAAGAAGAATAACAAAGCAGAAATTACGATATGAATAGGCGGCAAATTACAATAAAATCAATTAATAAATGCCGATAATAACGTAATTTTTTATGCTAATCAAGCGATACAAAAATGTTATCTGATTTTCCCAAAATCTCTATAGCGTTCTTCTATGCTAAAAGAGCATCCTATCCTGCCAAATTTCATGAAGATCGGATAAAAATTGCGACTTCTGTCGTTTGAACATCAACTCAAATAGATAACAACGACGGACGGACAGCCAGGGCTATATCGATTCAACGGGTGATTTCGAATCGATCCATATTAACAATTTGGACTCGAGGGCAACTAGTTGTGGTCATCAGATTCTTAAACAACACAATTTTATTATACCCTAACACACATATGGCTTTATTCACGATAACCGCCATAAAAATGCCATTTTTACCAATTTCTGATTGGAAATGGCAACACTGTTTGTTAAAAACACAAAGAATATGACCAAAGAAGAATAACAAAGCAGAAATTACGATATGAATAGGCGGCAAATTACAATAAAATCAATTAATAAATGCCGATAATAACGTAATTTTTTATGCTAATCAAGCGATACAAAAATGTTATCTGATTTTCCCAAAATCTCTATAGCGTTCTTCTATGCTAAAAGAGCATCCTATCCTGCCAAATTTCATGAAGATCGGATAAAAATTGCGACTTCTGTCGTTTGAACATCAACTCAAATAGATAACAACGACGGACGGACAGCCAGGGCTATATCGATTCAACGGGTGATTTCGAATCGATCCATATTAACAATTTGGACTCGAGAGCAACTAGTTGTGGTCATCAGATTCTTAAACAACACAATTTTATTATACCCTAACACACATATGGCTTTATTCACGATAACCGCCATAAAAATGCCATTTTTACCAATTTCTGATTGGAAATGGCAACACTGTTTGTTAAAAACACAAAGAATATGACCAAAGAAGAATAACAAAGCAGAAATTACGATATGAATAGGCGGCAAATTACAATAAAATCAATTAATAAATGCCGATAATAACGTAATTTTTTATGCTAATCAAGCGATACAAAAATGTTATCTGATTTTCCCAAAATCTCTATAGCGTTCTTCTATGCTAAAAGAGCATCCTATCCTGCCAAATTTCATGAAGATCGGATAAAAATTGCGACTTCTGTCGTTTGAACATCAACTCAAATAGATAACAACGACGGACGGACAGCCAGGGCTATATCGATTCAACGGGTGATTTCGAATCGATCCATATTAACAATTTGGACTCGAGGGCAACTAGTTGTGGTCATCAGATTCTTAAACAACACAATTTTATTATACCCTAACACACATATGGCTTTATTCACGATAACCGCCATAAAAATGCCATTTTTACCAATTTCTGATTGGAAATGGCAACACTGTTTGTTAAAAACACAAAGAATATGACCAAAGAAGAATAACAAAGCAGAAATTACGATATGAATAGGCGGCAAATTACAATAAAATCAATTAATAAATGCCGATAATAACGTAATTTTTTATGCTAATCAAGCGATACAAAAATGTTATCTGATTTTCCCAAAATCTCTATAGCGTTCTTCTATGCTAAAAGAGCATCCTATCCTGCCAAATTTCATGAAGATCGGATAAAAATTGCGACTTCTGTCGTTTGAACATCAACTCAAATAGATAACAACGACGGACGGACAGCCAGGGCTATATCGATTTAACGGGTGATTTCGAATCGATCCATATTAACAATTTGGACTCGAGGGCAACTAGTTGTGGTCATCAGATTCTTAAACAACACAATTTTATTATACCCTAACACACATATGGCTTTATTCACGATAACCGCCATAAAAATGCCATTTTTACCAATTTCTGATTGGAAATGGCAACACTGTTTGTTAAAAACACAAAGAATATGACCAAAGAAGAATAACAAAGCAGAAATTACGATATGAATAGGCGGCAAATTACAATAAAATCAATTAATAAATGCCGATAATAACGTAATTTTTTATGCTAATCAAGCGATACAAAAATGTTATCTGATTTTCCCAAAATCTCTATAGCGTTCTTCTATGCTAAAAGAGCATCCTATCCTGCCAAATTTCATGAAGATCGGATAAAAATTGCGACTTCTGTCGTTTGAACATCAACTCAAATAGATAACAACGACGGACGGACAGCCAGGGCTATATCGATTCAACGGGTGATTTCGAATCGATCCATATTAACAATTTGGACTCGAGGGCAACTAGTTGTGGTCATCAGATTCTTAAACAACACAATTTTATTATACCCTAACACACATATGGCTTTATTCACGATAACCGCCATAAAAATGCCATTTTTACCAATTTCTGATTGGAAATGGCAACACTGTTTGTTAAAAACACAAAGAATATGACCAAAGAAGAATAACAAAGCAGAAATTACGATATGAATAGGCGGCAAATTACAATAAAATCAATTAATAAATGCCGATAATAACGTAATTTTTTATGCTAATCAAGCGATACAAAAATGTTATCTGATTTTCCCAAAATCTCTATAGCGTTCTTCTATGCTAAAAGAGCATCCTATCCTGCCAAATTTCATGAAGATCGGATAAAAATTGCGACTTCTGTCGTTTGAACATCAACTCAAATAGATAACAACGACGGACGGACAGCCAGGGCTATATCGATTTAACGGGTGATTTCGAATCGATCCATATTAACAATTTGGACTCGAGGGCAACTAGTTGTGGTCATCAGATTCTTAAACAACACAATTTTATTATACCCTAACACACATATGGCTTTATTCACGATAACCGCCATAAAAATGCCATTTTTACCAATTTCTGATTGGAAATGGCAACACTGTTTGTTAAAAACACAAAGAATATGACCAAAGAAGAATAACAAAGCAGAAATTACGATATGAATAGGCGGCAAATTACAATAAAATCAATTAATAAATGCCGATAATAACGTAATTTTTTATGCTAATCAAGCGATACAAAAATGTTATCTGATTTTCCCAAAATCTCTATAGCGTTCTTCTATGCTAAAAGAGCATCCTATCCTGCCAAATTTCATGAAGATCGGATAAAAATTGCGACTTCTGTCGTTTGAACATCAACTCAAATAGATAACAACGACGGACGGACAGCCAGGGCTATATCGATTCAACGGGTGATTTCGAATCGATCCATATTAACAATTTGGACTCGAGGGCAACTAGTTGTGGTCATCAGATTCTTAAACAACACAATTTTATTATACCCTAACACACATATGGCTTTATTCACGATAACCGCCATAAAAATGCCATTTTTACCAATTTCTGATTGGAAATGGCAACACTGTTTGTTAAAAACACAAAGAATATGACCAAAGAAGAATAACAAAGCAGAAATTACGATATGAATAGGCGGCAAATTACAATAAAATCAATTAATAAATGCCGATAATAACGTAATTTTTTATGCTAATCAAGCGATACAAAAATGTTATCTGATTTTCCCAAAATCTCTATAGCGTTCTTCTATGCTAAAAGAGCATCCTATCCTGCCAAATTTCATGAAGATCGGATAAAAATTGCGACTTCTGTCGTTTGAACATCAACTCAAATAGATAACAACGACGGACGGACAGCCAGGGCTATATCGATTTAACGGGTGATTTCGAATCGATCCATATTAACAATTTGGACTCGAGGGCAACTAGTTGTGGTCATCAGATTCTTAAACAACACAATTTTATTATACCCTAACACACATATGGCTTTATTCACGATAACCGCCATAAAAATGCCATTTTTACCAATTTCTGATTGGAAATGGCAACACTGTTTGTTAAAAACACAAAGAATATGACCAAAGAAGAATAACAAAGCAGAAATTACGATATGAATAGGCGGCAAATTACAATAAAATCAATTAATAAATGCCGATAATAACGTAATTTTTTATGCTAATCAAGCGATACAAAAATGTTATCTGATTTTCCCAAAATCTCTATAGCGTTCTTCTATGCTAAAAGAGCATCCTATCCTGCCAAATTTCATGAAGATCGGATAAAAATTGCGACTTCTGTCGTTTGAACATCAACTCAAATAGATAACAACGACGGACGGACAGCCAGGGCTATATCGATTCAACGGGTGATTTCGAATCGATCCATATTAACAATTTGGACTCGAGGGCAACTAGTTGTGGTCATCAGATTCTTAAACAACACAATTTTATTATACCCTAACACACATATGGCTTTATTCACGATAACCGCCATAAAAATGCCATTTTTACCAATTTCTGATTGGAAATGGCAACACTGTTTGTTAAAAACACAAAGAATATGACCAAAGAAGAATAACAAAGCAGAAATTACGATATGAATAGGCGGCAAATTACAATAAAATCAATTAATAAATGCCGATAATAACGTAATTTTTTATGCTAATCAAGCGATACAAAAATGTTATCTGATTTTCCCAAAATCTCTATAGCGTTCTTCTATGCTAAAAGAGCATCCTATCCTGCCAAATTTCATGAAGATCGGATAAAAATTGCGACTTCTGTCGTTTGAACATCAACTCAAATAGATAACAACGACGGACGGACAGCCAGGGCTATATCGATTTAACGGGTGATTTCGAATCGATCCATATTAACAATTTGGACTCGAGGGCAACTAGTTGTGGTCATCAGATTCTTAAACAACACAATTTTATTATACCCTAACACACATATGGCTTTATTCACGATAACCGCCATAAAAATGCCATTTTTACCAATTTCTGATTGGAAATGGCAACACTGTTTGTTAAAAACACAAAGAATATGACCAAAGAAGAATAACAAAGCAGAAATTACGATATGAATAGGCGGCAAATTACAATAAAATCAATTAATAAATGCCGATAATAACGTAATTTTTTATGCTAATCAAGCGATACAAAAATGTTATCTGATTTTCCCAAAATCTCTATAGCGTTCTTCTATGCTAAAAGAGCATCCTATCCTGCCAAATTTCATGAAGATCGGATAAAAATTGCGACTTCTGTCGTTTGAACATCAACTCAAATAGATAACAACGACGGACGGACAGCCAGGGCTATATCGATTCAACGGGTGATTTCGAATCGATCCATATTAACAATTTGGACTCGAGGGCAACTAGTTGTGGTCATCAGATTCTTAAACAACACAATTTTATTATACCCTAACACACATATGGCTTTATTCACGATAACCGCCATAAAAATGCCATTTTTACCAATTTCTGATTGGAAATGGCAACACTGTTTGTTAAAAACACAAAGAATATGACCAAAGAAGAATAACAAAGCAGAAATTACGATATGAATAGGCGGCAAATTACAATAAAATCAATTAATAAATGCCGATAATAACGTAATTTTTTATGCTAATCAAGCGATACAAAAATGTTATCTGATTTTCCCAAAATCTCTATAGCGTTCTTCTATGCTAAAAGAGCATCCTATCCTGCCAAATTTCATGAAGATCGGATAAAAATTGCGACTTCTGTCGTTTGAACATCAACTCAAATAGATAACAACGACGGACGGACAGCCAGGGCTATATCGATTCAACGGGTGATTTCGAATCGATCCATATTAACAATTTGGACTCGAGGGCAACTAGTTGTGGTCATCAGATTCTTAAACAACACAATTTTATTATACCCTAACACACATATGGCTTTATTCACGATAACCGCCATAAAAATGCCATTTTTACCAATTTCTGATTGGAAATGGCAACACTGTTTGTTAAAAACACAAAGAATATGACCAAAGAAGAATAACAAAGCAGAAATTACGATATGAATAGGCGGCAAATTACAATAAAATCAATTAATAAATGCCGATAATAACGTAATTTTTTATGCTAATCAAGCGATACAAAAATGTTATCTGATTTTCCCAAAATCTCTATAGCGTTCTTCTATGCTAAAAGAGCATCCTATCCTGCCAAATTTCATGAAGATCGGATAAAAATTGCGACTTCTGTCGTTTGAACATCAACTCAAATAGATAACAACGACGGACGGACAGCCAGGGCTATATCGATTCAACGGGTGATTTCGAATCGATCCATATTAACAATTTGGACTCGAGGGCAACTAGTTGTGGTCATCAGATTCTTAAACAACACAATTTTATTATACCCTAACACACATATGGCTTTATTCACGATAACCGCCATAAAAATGCCATTTTTACCAATTTCTGATTGGAAATGGCAACACTGTTTGTTAAAAACACAAAGAATATGACCAAAGAAGAATAACAAAGCAGAAATTACGATATGAATAGGCGGCAAATTACAATAAAATCAATTAATAAATGCCGATAATAACGTAATTTTTTATGCTAATCAAGCGATACAAAAATGTTATCTGATTTTCCCAAAATCTCTATAGCGTTCTTCTATGCTAAAAGAGCATCCTATCCTGCCAAATTTCATGAAGATCGGATAAAAATTGCGACTTCTGTCGTTTGAACATCAACTCAAATAGATAACAACGACGGACGGACAGCCAGGGCTATATCGATTCAACGGGTGATTTCGAATCGATCCATATTAACAATTTGGACTCGAGGGCAACTAGTTGTGGTCATCAGATTCTTAAACAACACAATTTTATTATACCCTAACACACATATGGCTTTATTCACGATAACCGCCATAAAAATGCCATTTTTACCAATTTCTGATTGGAAATGGCAACACTGTTTGTTAAAAACACAAAGAATATGACCAAAGAAGAATAACAAAGCAGAAATTACGATATGAATAGGCGGCAAATTACAATAAAATCAATTAATAAATGCCGATAATAACGTAATTTTTTATGCTAATCAAGCGATACAAAAATGTTATCTGATTTTCCCAAAATCTCTATAGCGTTCTTCTATGCTAAAAGAGCATCCTATCCTGCCAAATTTCATGAAGATCGGATAAAAATTGCGACTTCTGTCGTTTGAACATCAACTCAAATAGATAACAACGACGGACGGACAGCCAGGGCTATATCGATTCAACGGGTGATTTCGAATCGATCCATATTAACAATTTGGACTCGAGGGCAACTAGTTGTGGTCATCAGATTCTTAAACAACACAATTTTATTATACCCTAACACACATATGGCTTTATTCACGATAACCGCCATAAAAATGCCATTTTTACCAATTTCTGATTGGAAATGGCAACACTGTTTGTTAAAAACACAAAGAATATGACCAAAGAAGAATAACAAAGCAGAAATTACGATATGAATAGGCGGCAAATTACAATAAAATCAATTAATAAATGCCGATAATAACGTAATTTTTTATGCTAATCAAGCGATACAAAAATGTTATCTGATTTTCCCAAAATCTCTATAGCGTTCTTCTATGCTAAAAGAGCATCCTATCCTGCCAAATTTCATGAAGATCGGATAAAAATTGCGACTTCTGTCGTTTGAACATCAACTCAAATAGATAACAACGACGGACGGACAGCCAGGGCTATATCGATTCAACGGGTGATTTCGAATCGATCCATATTAACAATTTGGACTCGAGGGCAACTAGTTGTGGTCATCAGATTCTTAAACAACACAATTTTATTATACCCTAACACACATATGGCTTTATTCACGATAACCGCCATAAAAATGCCATTTTTACCAATTTCTGATTGGAAATGGCAACACTGTTTGTTAAAAACACAAAGAATATGACCAAAGAAGAATAACAAAGCAGAAATTACGATATGAATAGGCGGCAAATTACAATAAAATCAATTAATAAATGCCGATAATAACGTAATTTTTTATGCTAATCAAGCGATACAAAAATGTTATCTGATTTTCCCAAAATCTCTATAGCGTTCTTCTATGCTAAAAGAGCATCCTATCCTGCCAAATTTCATGAAGATCGGATAAAAATTGCGACTTCTGTCGTTTGAACATCAACTCAAATAGATAACAACGACGGACGGACAGCCAGGGCTATATCGATTCAACGGGTGATTTCGAATCGATCCATATTAACAATTTGGACTCGAGGGCAACTAGTTGTGGTCATCAGATTCTTAAACAACACAATTTTATTATACCCTAACACACATATGGCTTTATTCACGATAACCGCCATAAAAATGCCATTTTTACCAATTTCTGATTGGAAATGGCAACACTGTTTGTTAAAAACACAAAGAATATGACCAAAGAAGAATAACAAAGCAGAAATTACGATATGAATAGGCGGCAAATTACAATAAAATCAATTAATAAATGCCGATAATAACGTAATTTTTTATGCTAATCAAGCGATACAAAAATGTTATCTGATTTTCCCAAAATCTCTATAGCGTTCTTCTATGCTAAAAGAGCATCCTATCCTGCCAAATTTCATGAAGATCGGATAAAAATTGCGACTTCTGTCGTTTGAACATCAACTCAAATAGATAACAACGACGGACGGACAGCCAGGGCTATATCGATTCAACGGGTGATTTCGAATCGATCCATATTAACAATTTGGACTCGAGGGCAACTAGTTGTGGTCATCAGATTCTTAAACAACACAATTTTATTATACCCTAACACACATATGGCTTTATTCACGATAACCGCCATAAAAATGCCATTTTTACCAATTTCTGATTGGAAATGGCAACACTGTTTGTTAAAAACACAAAGAATATGACCAAAGAAGAATAACAAAGCAGAAATTACGATATGAATAGGCGGCAAATTACAATAAAATCAATTAATAAATGCCGATAATAACGTAATTTTTTATGCTAATCAAGCGATACAAAAATGTTATCTGATTTTCCCAAAATCTCTATAGCGTTCTTCTATGCTAAAAGAGCATCCTATCCTGCCAAATTTCATGAAGATCGGATAAAAATTGCGACTTCTGTCGTTTGAACATCAACTCAAATAGATAACAACGACGGACGGACAGCCAGGGCTATATCGATTCAACGGGTGATTTCGAATCGATCCATATTAACAATTTGGACTCGAGGGCAACTAGTTGTGGTCATCAGATTCTTAAACAACACAATTTTATTATACCCTAACACACATATGGCTTTATTCACGATAACCGCCATAAAAATGCCATTTTTACCAATTTCTGATTGGAAATGGCAACACTGTTTGTTAAAAACACAAAGAATATGACCAAAGAAGAATAACAAAGCAGAAATTACGATATGAATAGGCGGCAAATTACAATAAAATCAATTAATAAATGCCGATAATAACGTAATTTTTTATGCTAATCAAGCGATACAAAAATGTTATCTGATTTTCCCAAAATCTCTATAGCGTTCTTCTATGCTAAAAGAGCATCCTATCCTGCCAAATTTCATGAAGATCGGATAAAAATTGCGACTTCTGTCGTTTGAACATCAACTCAAATAGATAACAACGACGGACGGACAGCCAGGGCTATATCGATTCAACGGGTGATTTCGAATCGATCCATATTAACAATTTGGACTCGAGGGCAACTAGTTGTGGTCATCAGATTCTTAAACAACACAATTTTATTATACCCTAACACACATATGGCTTTATTCACGATAACCGCCATAAAAATGCCATTTTTACCAATTTCTGATTGGAAATGGCAACACTGTTTGTTAAAAACACAAAGAATATGACCAAAGAAGAATAACAAAGCAGAAATTACGATATGAATAGGCGGCAAATTACAATAAAATCAATTAATAAATGCCGATAATAACGTAATTTTTTATGCTAATCAAGCGATACAAAAATGTTATCTGATTTTCCCAAAATCTCTATAGCGTTCTTCTATGCTAAAAGAGCATCCTATCCTGCCAAATTTCATGAAGATCGGATAAAAATTGCGACTTCTGTCGTTTGAACATCAACTCAAATAGATAACAACGACGGACGGACAGCCAGGGCTATATCGATTCAACGGGTGATTTCGAATCGATCCATATTAACAATTTGGACTCGAGGGCAACTAGTTGTGGTCATCAGATTCTTAAACAACACAATTTTATTATACCCTAACACACATATGGCTTTATTCACGATAACCGCCATAAAAATGCCATTTTTACCAATTTCTGATTGGAAATGGCAACACTGTTTGTTAAAAACACAAAGAATATGACCAAAGAAGAATAACAAAGCAGAAATTACGATATGAATAGGCGGCAAATTACAATAAAATCAATTAATAAATGCCGATAATAACGTAATTTTTTATGCTAATCAAGCGATACAAAAATGTTATCTGATTTTCCCAAAATCTCTATAGCGTTCTTCTATGCTAAAAGAGCATCCTATCCTGCCAAATTTCATGAAGATCGGATAAAAATTGCGACTTCTGTCGTTTGAACATCAACTCAAATAGATAACAACGACGGACGGACAGCCAGGGCTATATCGATTCAACGGGTGATTTCGAATCGATCCATATTAACAATTTGGACTCGAGGGCAACTAGTTGTGGTCATCAGATTCTTAAACAACACAATTTTATTATACCCTAACACACATATGGCTTTATTCACGATAACCGCCATAAAAATGCCATTTTTACCAATTTCTGATTGGAAATGGCAACACTGTTTGTTAAAAACACAAAGAATATGACCAAAGAAGAATAACAAAGCAGAAATTACGATATGAATAGGCGGCAAATTACAATAAAATCAATTAATAAATGCCGATAATAACGTAATTTTTTATGCTAATCAAGCGATACAAAAATGTTATCTGATTTTCCCAAAATCTCTATAGCGTTCTTCTATGCTAAAAGAGCATCCTATCCTGCCAAATTTCATGAAGATCGGATAAAAATTGCGACTTCTGTCGTTTGAACATCAACTCAAATAGATAACAACGACGGACGGACAGCCAGGGCTATATCGATTCAACGGGTGATTTCGAATCGATCCATATTAACAATTTGGACTCGAGGGCAACTAGTTGTGGTCATCAGATTCTTAAACAACACAATTTTATTATACCCTAACACACATATGGCTTTATTCACGATAACCGCCATAAAAATGCCATTTTTACCAATTTCTGATTGGAAATGGCAACACTGTTTGTTAAAAACACAAAGAATATGACCAAAGAAGAATAACAAAGCAGAAATTACGATATGAATAGGCGGCAAATTACAATAAAATCAATTAATAAATGCCGATAATAACGTAATTTTTTATGCTAATCAAGCGATACAAAAATGTTATCTGATTTTCCCAAAATCTCTATAGCGTTCTTCTATGCTAAAAGAGCATCCTATCCTGCCAAATTTCATGAAGATCGGATAAAAATTGCGACTTCTGTCGTTTGAACATCAACTCAAATAGATAACAACGACGGACGGACAGCCAGGGCTATATCGATTCAACGGGTGATTTCGAATCGATCCATATTAACAATTTGGACTCGAGGGCAACTAGTTGTGGTCATCAGATTCTTAAACAACACAATTTTATTATACCCTAACACACATATGGCTTTATTCACGATAACCGCCATAAAAATGCCATTTTTACCAATTTCTGATTGGAAATGGCAACACTGTTTGTTAAAAACACAAAGAATATGACCAAAGAAGAATAACAAAGCAGAAATTACGATATGAATAGGCGGCAAATTACAATAAAATCAATTAATAAATGCCGATAATAACGTAATTTTTTATGCTAATCAAGCGATACAAAAATGTTATCTGATTTTCCCAAAATCTCTATAGCGTTCTTCTATGCTAAAAGAGCATCCTATCCTGCCAAATTTCATGAAGATCGGATAAAAATTGCGACTTCTGTCGTTTGAACATCAACTCAAATAGATAACAACGACGGACGGACAGCCAGGGCTATATCGATTCAACGGGTGATTTCGAATCGATCCATATTAACAATTTGGACTCGAGGGCAACTAGTTGTGGTCATCAGATTCTTAAACAACACAATTTTATTATACCCTAACACACATATGGCTTTATTCACGATAACCGCCATAAAAATGCCATTTTTACCAATTTCTGATTGGAAATGGCAACACTGTTTGTTAAAAACACAAAGAATATGACCAAAGAAGAATAACAAAGCAGAAATTACGATATGAATAGGCGGCAAATTACAATAAAATCAATTAATAAATGCCGATAATAACGTAATTTTTTATGCTAATCAAGCGATACAAAAATGTTATCTGATTTTCCCAAAATCTCTATAGCGTTCTTCTATGCTAAAAGAGCATCCTATCCTGCCAAATTTCATGAAGATCGGATAAAAATTGCGACTTCTGTCGTTTGAACATCAACTCAAATAGATAACAACGACGGACGGACAGCCAGGGCTATATCGATTCAACGGGTGATTTCGAATCGATCCATATTAACAATTTGGACTCGAGGGCAACTAGTTGTGGTCATCAGATTCTTAAACAACACAATTTTATTATACCCTAACACACATATGGCTTTATTCACGATAACCGCCATAAAAATGCCATTTTTACCAATTTCTGATTGGAAATGGCAACACTGTTTGTTAAAAACACAAAGAATATGACCAAAGAAGAATAACAAAGCAGAAATTACGATATGAATAGGCGGCAAATTACAATAAAATCAATTAATAAATGCCGATAATAACGTAATTTTTTATGCTAATCAAGCGATACAAAAATGTTATCTGATTTTCCCAAAATCTCTATAGCGTTCTTCTATGCTAAAAGAGCATCCTATCCTGCCAAATTTCATGAAGATCGGATAAAAATTGCGACTTCTGTCGTTTGAACATCAACTCAAATAGATAACAACGACGGACGGACAGCCAGGGCTATATCGATTCAACGGGTGATTTCGAATCGATCCATATTAACAATTTGGACTCGAGGGCAACTAGTTGTGGTCATCAGATTCTTAAACAACACAATTTTATTATACCCTAACACACATATGGCTTTATTCACGATAACCGCCATAAAAATGCCATTTTTACCAATTTCTGATTGGAAATGGCAACACTGTTTGTTAAAAACACAAAGAATATGACCAAAGAAGAATAACAAAGCAGAAATTACGATATGAATAGGCGGCAAATTACAATAAAATCAATTAATAAATGCCGATAATAACGTAATTTTTTATGCTAATCAAGCGATACAAAAATGTTATCTGATTTTCCCAAAATCTCTATAGCGTTCTTCTATGCTAAAAGAGCATCCTATCCTGCCAAATTTCATGAAGATCGGATAAAAATTGCGACTTCTGTCGTTTGAACATCAACTCAAATAGATAACAACGACGGACGGACAGCCAGGGCTATATCGATTCAACGGGTGATTTCGAATCGATCCATATTAACAATTTGGACTCGAGGGCAACTAGTTGTGGTCATCAGATTCTTAAACAACACAATTTTATTATACCCTAACACACATATGGCTTTATTCACGATAACCGCCATAAAAATGCCATTTTTACCAATTTCTGATTGGAAATGGCAACACTGTTTGTTAAAAACACAAAGAATATGACCAAAGAAGAATAACAAAGCAGAAATTACGATATGAATAGGCGGCAAATTACAATAAAATCAATTAATAAATGCCGATAATAACGTAATTTTTTATGCTAATCAAGCGATACAAAAATGTTATCTGATTTTCCCAAAATCTCTATAGCGTTCTTCTATGCTAAAAGAGCATCCTATCCTGCCAAATTTCATGAAGATCGGATAAAAATTGCGACTTCTGTCGTTTGAACATCAACTCAAATAGATAACAACGACGGACGGACAGCCAGGGCTATATCGATTCAACGGGTGATTTCGAATCGATCCATATTAACAATTTGGACTCGAGGGCAACTAGTTGTGGTCATCAGATTCTTAAACAACACAATTTTATTATACCCTAACACACATATGGCTTTATTCACGATAACCGCCATAAAAATGCCATTTTTACCAATTTCTGATTGGAAATGGCAACACTGTTTGTTAAAAACACAAAGAATATGACCAAAGAAGAATAACAAAGCAGAAATTACGATATGAATAGGCGGCAAATTACAATAAAATCAATTAATAAATGCCGATAATAACGTAATTTTTTATGCTAATCAAGCGATACAAAAATGTTATCTGATTTTCCCAAAATCTCTATAGCGTTCTTCTATGCTAAAAGAGCATCCTATCCTGCCAAATTTCATGAAGATCGGATAAAAATTGCGACTTCTGTCGTTTGAACATCAACTCAAATAGATAACAACGACGGACGGACAGCCAGGGCTATATCGATTCAACGGGTGATTTCGAATCGATCCATATTAACAATTTGGACTCGAGGGCAACTAGTTGTGGTCATCAGATTCTTAAACAACACAATTTTATTATACCCTAACACACATATGGCTTTATTCACGATAACCGCCATAAAAATGCCATTTTTACCAATTTCTGATTGGAAATGGCAACACTGTTTGTTAAAAACACAAAGAATATGACCAAAGAAGAATAACAAAGCAGAAATTACGATATGAATAGGCGGCAAATTACAATAAAATCAATTAATAAATGCCGATAATAACGTAATTTTTTATGCTAATCAAGCGATACAAAAATGTTATCTGATTTTCCCAAAATCTCTATAGCGTTCTTCTATGCTAAAAGAGCATCCTATCCTGCCAAATTTCATGAAGATCGGATAAAAATTGCGACTTCTGTCGTTTGAACATCAACTCAAATAGATAACAACGACGGACGGACAGCCAGGGCTATATCGATTCAACGGGTGATTTCGAATCGATCCATATTAACAATTTGGACTCGAGGGCAACTAGTTGTGGTCATCAGATTCTTAAACAACACAATTTTATTATACCCTAACACACATATGGCTTTATTCACGATAACCGCCATAAAAATGCCATTTTTACCAATTTCTGATTGGAAATGGCAACACTGTTTGTTAAAAACACAAAGAATATGACCAAAGAAGAATAACAAAGCAGAAATTACGATATGAATAGGCGGCAAATTACAATAAAATCAATTAATAAATGCCGATAATAACGTAATTTTTTATGCTAATCAAGCGATACAAAAATGTTATCTGATTTTCCCAAAATCTCTATAGCGTTCTTCTATGCTAAAAGAGCATCCTATCCTGCCAAATTTCATGAAGATCGGATAAAAATTGCGACTTCTGTCGTTTGAACATCAACTCAAATAGATAACAACGACGGACGGACAGCCAGGGCTATATCGATTCAACGGGTGATTTCGAATCGATCCATATTAACAATTTGGACTCGAGGGCAACTAGTTGTGGTCATCAGATTCTTAAACAACACAATTTTATTATACCCTAACACACATATGGCTTTATTCACGATAACCGCCATAAAAATGCCATTTTTACCAATTTCTGATTGGAAATGGCAACACTGTTTGTTAAAAACACAAAAAATATGACCAAAGAAGAATAACAAAGCAGAAATTACGATATGAATAGGCGGCAAATTACAATAAAATCAATTAATAAATGCCGATAATAACGTAATTTTTTATGCTAATCAAGCGATACAAAAATGTTATCTGATTTTCCCAAAATCTCTATAGCGTTCTTCTATGCTAAAAGAGCATCCTATCCTGCCAAATTTCATGAAGATCGGATAAAAATTGCGACTTCTGTCGTTTGAACATCAACTCAAATAGATAACAACGACGGACGGACAGCCAGGGCTATATCGATTCAACGGGTGATTTCGAATCGATCCATATTAACAATTTGGACTCGAGGGCAACTAGTTGTGGTCATCAGATTCTTAAACAACACAATTTTATTATACCCTAACACACATATGGCTTTATTCACGATAACCGCCATAAAAATGCCATTTTTACCAATTTCTGATTGGAAATGGCAACACTGTTTGTTAAAAACACAAAGAATATGACCAAAGAAGAATAACAAAGCAGAAATTACGATATGAATAGGCGGCAAATTACAATAAAATCAATTAATAAATGCCGATAATAACGTAATTTTTTATGCTAATCAAGCGATACAAAAATGTTATCTGATTTTCCCAAAATCTCTATAGCGTTCTTCTATGCTAAAAGAGCATCCTATCCTGCCAAATTTCATGAAGATCGGATAAAAATTGCGACTTCTGTCGTTTGAACATCAACTCAAATAGATAACAACGACGGACGGACAGCCAGGGCTATATCGATTCAACGGGTGATTTCGAATCGATCCATATTAACAATTTGGACTCGAGGGCAACTAGTTGTGGTCATCAGATTCTTAAACAACACAATTTTATTATACCCTAACACACATATGGCTTTATTCACGATAACCGCCATAAAAATGCCATTTTTACCAATTTCTGATTGGAAATGGCAACACTGTTTGTTAAAAACACAAAGAATATGACCAAAGAAGAATAACAAAGCAGAAATTACGATATGAATAGGCGGCAAATTACAATAAAATCAATTAATAAATGCCGATAATAACGTAATTTTTTATGCTAATCAAGCGATACAAAAATGTTATCTGATTTTCCCAAAATCTCTATAGCGTTCTTCTATGCTAAAAGAGCATCCTATCCTGCCAAATTTCATGAAGATCGGATAAAAATTGCGACTTCTGTCGTTTGAACATCAACTCAAATAGATAACAACGACGGACGGACAGCCAGGGCTATATCGATTCAACGGGTGATTTCGAATCGATCCATATTAACAATTTGGACTCGAGGGCAACTAGTTGTGGTCATCAGATTCTTAAACAACACAATTTTATTATACCCTAACACACATATGGCTTTATTCACGATAACCGCCATAAAAATGCCATTTTTACCAATTTCTGATTGGAAATGGCAACACTGTTTGTTAAAAACACAAAGAATATGACCAAAGAAGAATAACAAAGCAGAAATTACGATATGAATAGGCGGCAAATTACAATAAAATCAATTAATAAATGCCGATAATAACGTAATTTTTTATGCTAATCAAGCGATACAAAAATGTTATCTGATTTTCCCAAAATCTCTATAGCGTTCTTCTATGCTAAAAGAGCATCCTATCCTGCCAAATTTCATGAAGATCGGATAAAAATTGCGACTTCTGTCGTTTGAACATCAACTCAAATAGATAACAACGACGGACGGACAGCCAGGGCTATATCGATTCAACGGGTGATTTCGAATCGATCCATATTAACAATTTGGACTCGAGGGCAACTAGTTGTGGTCATCAGATTCTTAAACAACACAATTTTATTATACCCTAACACACATATGGCTTTATTCACGATAACCGCCATAAAAATGCCATTTTTACCAATTTCTGATTGGAAATGGCAACACTGTTTGTTAAAAACACAAAGAATATGACCAAAGAAGAATAACAAAGCAGAAATTACGATATGAATAGGCGGCAAATTACAATAAAATCAATTAATAAATGCCGATAATAACGTAATTTTTTATGCTAATCAAGCGATACAAAAATGTTATCTGATTTTCCCAAAATCTCTATAGCGTTCTTCTATGCTAAAAGAGCATCCTATCCTGCCAAATTTCATGAAGATCGGATAAAAATTGCGACTTCTGTCGTTTGAACATCAACTCAAATAGATAACAACGACGGACGGACAGCCAGGGCTATATCGATTCAACGGGTGATTTCGAATCGATCCATATTAACAATTTGGACTCGAGGGCAACTAGTTGTGGTCATCAGATTCTTAAACAACACAATTTTATTATACCCTAACACACATATGGCTTTATTCACGATAACCGCCATAAAAATGCCATTTTTACCAATTTCTGATTGGAAATGGCAACACTGTTTGTTAAAAACACAAAGAATATGACCAAAGAAGAATAACAAAGCAGAAATTACGATATGAATAGGCGGCAAATTACAATAAAATCAATTAATAAATGCCGATAATAACGTAATTTTTTATGCTAATCAAGCGATACAAAAATGTTATCTGATTTTCCCAAAATCTCTATAGCGTTCTTCTATGCTAAAAGAGCATCCTATCCTGCCAAATTTCATGAAGATCGGATAAAAATTGCGACTTCTGTCGTTTGAACATCAACTCAAATAGATAACAACGACGGACGGACAGCCAGGGCTATATCGATTCAACGGGTGATTTCGAATCGATCCATATTAACAATTTGGACTCGAGGGCAACTAGTTGTGGTCATCAGATTCTTAAACAACACAATTTTATTATACCCTAACACACATATGGCTTTATTCACGATAACCGCCATAAAAATGCCATTTTTACCAATTTCTGATTGGAAATGGCAACACTGTTTGTTAAAAACACAAAGAATATGACCAAAGAAGAATAACAAAGCAGAAATTACGATATGAATAGGCGGCAAATTACAATAAAATCAATTAATAAATGCCGATAATAACGTAATTTTTTATGCTAATCAAGCGATACAAAAATGTTATCTGATTTTCCCAAAATCTCTATAGCGTTCTTCTATGCTAAAAGAGCATCCTATCCTGCCAAATTTCATGAAGATCGGATAAAAATTGCGACTTCTGTCGTTTGAACATCAACTCAAATAGATAACAACGACGGACGGACAGCCAGGGCTATATCGATTCAACGGGTGATTTCGAATCGATCCATATTAACAATTTGGACTCGAGGGCAACTAGTTGTGGTCATCAGATTCTTAAACAACACAATTTTATTATACCCTAACACACATATGGCTTTATTCACGATAACCGCCATAAAAATGCCATTTTTACCAATTTCTGATTGGAAATGGCAACACTGTTTGTTAAAAACACAAAGAATATGACCAAAGAAGAATAACAAAGCAGAAATTACGATATGAATAGGCGGCAAATTACAATAAAATCAATTAATAAATGCCGATAATAACGTAATTTTTTATGCTAATCAAGCGATACAAAAATGTTATCTGATTTTCCCAAAATCTCTATAGCGTTCTTCTATGCTAAAAGAGCATCCTATCCTGCCAAATTTCATGAAGATCGGATAAAAATTGCGACTTCTGTCGTTTGAACATCAACTCAAATAGATAACAACGACGGACGGACAGCCAGGGCTATATCGATTCAACGGGTGATTTCGAATCGATCCATATTAACAATTTGGACTCGAGGGCAACTAGTTGTGGTCATCAGATTCTTAAACAACACAATTTTATTATACCCTAACACACATATGGCTTTATTCACGATAACCGCCATAAAAATGCCATTTTTACCAATTTCTGATTGGAAATGGCAACACTGTTTGTTAAAAACACAAAGAATATGACCAAAGAAGAATAACAAAGCAGAAATTACGATATGAATAGGCGGCAAATTACAATAAAATCAATTAATAAATGCCGATAATAACGTAATTTTTTATGCTAATCAAGCGATACAAAAATGTTATCTGATTTTCCCAAAATCTCTATAGCGTTCTTCTATGCTAAAAGAGCATCCTATCCTGCCAAATTTCATGAAGATCGGATAAAAATTGCGACTTCTGTCGTTTGAACATCAACTCAAATAGATAACAACGACGGACGGACAGCCAGGGCTATATCGATTCAACGGGTGATTTCGAATCGATCCATATTAACAATTTGGACTCGAGGGCAACTAGTTGTGGTCATCAGATTCTTAAACAACACAATTTTATTATACCCTAACACACATATGGCTTTATTCACGATAACCGCCATAAAAATGCCATTTTTACCAATTTCTGATTGGAAATGGCAACACTGTTTGTTAAAAACACAAAGAATATGACCAAAGAAGAATAACAAAGCAGAAATTCGATATGAATAGGCGGCAAATTACAATAAAATCAATTAATAAATGCCGATAATAACGTAATTTTTTATGCTAATCAAGCGATACAAAAATGTTATCTGATTTTCCCAAAATCTCTATAGCGTTCTTCTATGCTAAAAGAGCATCCTATCCTGCCAAATTTCATGAAGATCGGATAAAAATTGCGACTTCTGTCGTTTGAACATCAACTCAAATAGATAACAACGACGGACGGACAGCCAGGGCTATATCGATTCAACGGGTGATTTCGAATCGATCCATATTAACAATTTGGACTCGAGGGCAACTAGTTGTGGTCATCAGATTCTTAAACAACACAATTTTATTATACCCTAACACACATATGGCTTTATTCACGATAACCGCCATAAAAATGCCATTTTTACCAATTTCTGATTGGAAATGGCAACACTGTTTGTTAAAAACACAAAGAATATGACCAAAGAAGAATAACAAAGCAGAAATTACGATATGAATAGGCGGCAAATTACAATAAAATCAATTAATAAATGCCGATAATAACGTAATTTTTTATGCTAATCAAGCGATACAAAAATGTTATCTGATTTTCCCAAAATCTCTATAGCGTTCTTCTATGCTAAAAGAGCATCCTATCCTGCCAAATTTCATGAAGATCGGATAAAAATTGCGACTTCTGTCGTTTGAACATCAACTCAAATAGATAACAACGACGGACGGACAGCCAGGGCTATATCGATTCAACGGGTGATTTCGAATCGATCCATATTAACAATTTGGACTCGAGGGCAACTAGTTGTGGTCATCAGATTCTTAAACAACACAATTTTATTATACCCTAACACACATATGGCTTTATTCACGATAACCGCCATAAAAATGCCATTTTTACCAATTTCTGATTGGAAATGGCAACACTGTTTGTTAAAAACACAAAGAATATGACCAAAGAAGAATAACAAAGCAGAAATTACGATATGAATAGGCGGCAAATTACAATAAAATCAATTAATAAATGCCGATAATAACGTAATTTTTTATGCTAATCAAGCGATACAAAAATGTTATCTGATTTTCCCAAAATCTCTATAGCGTTCTTCTATGCTAAAAGAGCATCCTATCCTGCCAAATTTCATGAAGATCGGATAAAAATTGCGACTTCTGTCGTTTGAACATCAACTCAAATAGATAACAACGACGGACGGACAGCCAGGGCTATATCGATTCAACGGGTGATTTCGAATCGATCCATATTAACAATTTGGACTCGAGGGCAACTAGTTGTGGTCATCAGATTCTTAAAGAACACAATTTTATTATACCCTAACACACATATGGCTTTATTCACGATAACCGCCATAAAAATGCCATTTTTACCAATTTCTGATTGGAAATGGCAACACTGTTTGTTAAAAACACAAAGAATATGACCAAAGAAGAATAACAAAGCAGAAATTACGATATGAATAGGCGGCAAATTACAATAAAATCAATTAATAAATGCCGATAATAACGTAATTTTTTATGCTAATCAAGCGATACAAAAATGTTATCTGATTTTCCCAAAATCTCTATAGCGTTCTTCTATGCTAAAAGAGCATCCTATCCTGCCAAATTTCATGAAGATCGGATAAAAATTGCGACTTCTGTCGTTTGAACATCAACTCAAATAGATAACAACGACGGACGGACAGCCAGGGCTATATCGATTCAACGGGTGATTTCGAATCGATCCATATTAACAATTTGGACTCGAGGGCAACTAGTTGTGGTCATCAGATTCTTAAACAACACAATTTTATTATACCCTAACACACATATGGCTTTATTCACGATAACCGCCATAAAAATGCCATTTTTACCAATTTCTGATTGGAAATGGCAACACTGTTTGTTAAAAACACAAAGAATATGACCAAAGAAGAATAACAAAGCAGAAATTACGATATGAATAGGCGGCAAATTACAATAAAATCAATTAATAAATGCCGATAATAACGTAATTTTTTATGCTAATCAAGCGATACAAAAATGTTATCTGATTTTCCCAAAATCTCTATAGCGTTCTTCTATGCTAAAAGAGCATCCTATCCTGCCAAATTTCATGAAGATCGGATAAAAATTGCGACTTCTGTCGTTTGAACATCAACTCAAATAGATAACAACGACGGACGGACAGCCAGGGCTATATCGATTCAACGGGTGATTTCGAATCGATCCATATTAACAATTTGGACTCGAGGGCAACTAGTTGTGGTCATCAGATTCTTAAACAACACAATTTTATTATACCCTAACACACATATGGCTTTATTCACGATAACCGCCATAAAAATGCCATTTTTACCTATTTCTGATTGGAAATGGCAACACTGTTTGTTAAAAACACAAAGAATATGACCAAAGAAGAATAACAAAGCAGAAATTACGATATGAATAGGCGGCAAATTACAATAAAATCAATTAATAAATGCCGATAATAACGTAATTTTTTATGCTAATCAAGCGATACAAAAATGTTATCTGATTTTCCCAAAATCTCTATAGCGTTCTTCTATGCTAAAAGAGCATCCTATCCTGCCAAATTTCATGAAGATCGGATAAAAATTGCGACTTCTGTCGTTTGAACATCAACTCAAATAGATAACAACGACGGACGGACAGCCAGGGCTATATCGATTCAACGGGTGATTTCGAATCGATCCATATTAACAATTTGGACTCGAGGGCAACTAGTTGTGGTCATCAGATTCTTAAACAACACAATTTTATTATACCCTAACACACATATGGCTTTATTCACGATAACCGCCATAAAAATGCCATTTTTACCAATTTCTGATTGGAAATGGCAACACTGTTTGTTAAAAACACAAAGAATATGACCAAAGAAGAATAACAAAGCAGAAATTACGATATGAATAGGCGGCAAATTACAATAAAATCAATTAATAAATGCCGATAATAACGTAATTTTTTATGCTAATCAAGCGATACAAAAATGTTATCTGATTTTCCCAAAATCTCTATAGCGTTCTTCTATGCTAAAAGAGCATCCTATCCTGCCAAATTTCATGAAGATCGGATAAAAATTGCGACTTCTGTCGTTTGAACATCAACTCAAATAGATAACAACGACGGACGGACAGCCAGGGCTATATCGATTCAACGGGTGATTTCGAATCGATCCATATTAACAATTTGGACTCGAGGGCAACTAGTTGTGGTCATCAGATTCTTAAACAACACAATTTTATTATACCCTAACACACATATGGCTTTATTCACGATAACCGCCATAAAAATGCCATTTTTACCAATTTCTGATTGGAAATGGCAACACTGTTTGTTAAAAACACAAAGAATATGACCAAAGAAGAATAACAAAGCAGAAATTACGATATGAATAGGCGGCAAATTACAATAAAATCAATTAATAAATGCCGATAATAACGTAATTTTTTATGCTAATCAAGCGATACAAAAATGTTATCTGATTTTCCCAAAATCTCTATAGCGTTCTTCTATGCTAAAAGAGCATCCTATCCTGCCAAATTTCATGAAGATCGGATAAAAATTGCGACTTCTGTCGTTTGAACATCAACTCAAATAGATAACAACGACGGACGGACAGCCAGGGCTATATCGATTCAACGGGTGATTTCGAATCGATCCATATTAACAATTTGGACTCGAGGGCAACTAGTTGTGGTCATCAGATTCTTAAACAACACAATTTTATTATACCCTAACACACATATGGCTTTATTCACGATAACCGCCATAAAAATGCCATTTTTACCAATTTCTGATTGGAAATGGCAACACTGTTTGTTAAAAACACAAAGAATATGACCAAAGAAGAATAACAAAGCAGAAATTACGATATGAATAGGCGGCAAATTACAATAAAATCAATTAATAAATGCCGATAATAACGTAATTTTTTATGCTAATCAAGCGATACAAAAATGTTATCTGATTTTCCCAAAATCTCTATAGCGTTCTTCTATGCTAAAAGAGCATCCTATCCTGCCAAATTTCATGAAGATCGGATAAAAATTGCGACTTCTGTCGTTTGAACATCAACTCAAATAGATAACAACGACGGACGGACAGCCAGGGCTATATCGATTCAACGGGTGATTTCGAATCGATCCATATTAACAATTTGGACTCGAGGGCAACTAGTTGTGGTCATCAGATTCTTAAACAACACAATTTTATTATACCCTAACACACATATGGCTTTATTCACGATAACCGCCATAAAAATGCCATTTTTACCAATTTCTGATTGGAAATGGCAACACTGTTTGTTAAAAACACAAAGAATATGACCAAAGAAGAATAACAAAGCAGAAATTACGATATGAATAGGCGGCAAATTACAATAAAATCAATTAATAAATGCCGATAATAACGTAATTTTTTATGCTAATCAAGCGATACAAAAATGTTATCTGATTTTCCCAAAATCTCTATAGCGTTCTTCTATGCTAAAAGAGCATCCTATCCTGCCAAATTTCATGAAGATCGGATAAAAATTGCGACTTCTGTCGTTTGAACATCAACTCAAATAGATAACAACGACGGACGGACAGCCAGGGCTATATCGATTCAACGGGTGATTTCGAATCGATCCATATTAACAATTTGGACTCGAGGGCAACTAGTTGTGGTCATCAGATTCTTAAACAACACAATTTTATTATACCCTAACACACATATGGCTTTATTCACGATAACCGCCATAAAAATGCCATTTTTACCAATTTCTGATTGGAAATGGCAACACTGTTTGTTAAAAACACAAAGAATATGACCAAAGAAGAATAACAAAGCAGAAATTACGATATGAATAGGCGGCAAATTACAATAAAATCAATTAATAAATGCCGATAATAACGTAATTTTTTATGCTAATCAAGCGATACAAAAATGTTATCTGATTTTCCCAAAATCTCTATAGCGTTCTTCTATGCTAAAAGAGCATCCTATCCTGCCAAATTTCATGAAGATCGGATAAAAATTGCGACTTCTGTCGTTTGAACATCAACTCAAATAGATAACAACGACGGACGGACAGCCAGGGCTATATCGATTCAACGGGTGATTTCGAATCGATCCATATTAACAATTTGGACTCGAGGGCAACTAGTTGTGGTCATCAGATTCTTAAACAACACAATTTTATTATACCCTAACACACATATGGCTTTATTCACGATAACCGCCATAAAAATGCCATTTTTACCAATTTCTGATTGGAAATGGCAACACTGTTTGTTAAAAACACAAAGAATATGACCAAAGAAGAATAACAAAGCAGAAATTACGATATGAATAGGCGGCAAATTACAATAAAATCAATTAATAAATGCCGATAATAACGTAATTTTTTATGCTAATCAAGCGATACAAAAATGTTATCTGATTTTCCCAAAATCTCTATAGCGTTCTTCTATGCTAAAAGAGCATCCTATCCTGCCAAATTTCATGAAGATCGGATAAAAATTGCGACTTCTGTCGTTTGAACATCAACTCAAATAGATAACAACGACGGACGGACAGCCAGGGCTATATCGATTCAACGGGTGATTTCGAATCGATCCATATTAACAATTTGGACTCGAGGGCAACTAGTTGTGGTCATCAGATTCTTAAACAACACAATTTTATTATACCCTAACACACATATGGCTTTATTCACGATAACCGCCATAAAAATGCCATTTTTACCAATTTCTGATTGGAAATGGCAACACTGTTTGTTAAAAACACAAAGAATATGACCAAAGAAGAATAACAAAGCAGAAATTACGATATGAATAGGCGGCAAATTACAATAAAATCAATTAATAAATGCCGATAATAACGTAATTTTTTATGCTAATCAAGCGATACAAAAATGTTATCTGATTTTCCCAAAATCTCTATAGCGTTCTTCTATGCTAAAAGAGCATCCTATCCTGCCAAATTTCATGAAGATCGGATAAAAATTGCGACTTCTGTCGTTTGAACATCAACTCAAATAGATAACAACGACGGACGGACAGCCAGGGCTATATCGATTCAACGGGTGATTTCGAATCGATCCATATTAACAATTTGGACTCGAGGGCAACTAGTTGTGGTCATCAGATTCTTAAACAACACAATTTTATTATACCCTAACACACATATGGCTTTATTCACGATAACCGCCATAAAAATGCCATTTTTACCAATTTCTGATTGGAAATGGCAACACTGTTTGTTAAAAACACAAAGAATATGACCAAAGAAGAATAACAAAGCAGAAATTACGATATGAATAGGCGGCAAATTACAATAAAATCAATTAATAAATGCCGATAATAACGTAATTTTTTATGCTAATCAAGCGATACAAAAATGTTATCTGATTTTCCCAAAATCTCTATAGCGTTCTTCTATGCTAAAAGAGCATCCTATCCTGCCAAATTTCATGAAGATCGGATAAAAATTGCGACTTCTGTCGTTTGAACATCAACTCAAATAGATAACAACGACGGACGGACAGCCAGGGCTATATCGATTCAACGGGTGATTTCGAATCGATCCATATTAACAATTTGGACTCGAGGGCAACTAGTTGTGGTCATCAGATTCTTAAACAACACAATTTTATTATACCCTAACACACATATGGCTTTATTCACGATAACCGCCATAAAAATGCCATTTTTACCAATTTCTGATTGGAAATGGCAACACTGTTTGTTAAAAACACAAAGAATATGACCAAAGAAGAATAACAAAGCAGAAATTACGATATGAATAGGCGGCAAATTACAATAAAATCAATTAATAAATGCCGATAATAACGTAATTTTTTATGCTAATCAAGCGATACAAAAATGTTATCTGATTTTCCCAAAATCTCTATAGCGTTCTTCTATGCTAAAAGAGCATCCTATCCTGCCAAATTTCATGAAGATTGGATAAAAATTGCGACTTCTGTCGTTTGAACATCAACTCAAATAGATAACAACGACGGACGGACAGCCAGGGCTATATCGATTTAACGGGTGATTTCGAATCGATCCATATTAACAATTTGGACTCGAGGGCAACTAGTTGTGGTCATCAGATTCTTAAACAACACAATTTTATTATACCCTAACACACATATGGCTTTATTCACGATAACCGCCATAAAAATGCCATTTTTACCAATTTCTGATTGGAAATGGCAACACTGTTTGTTAAAAACACAAAGAATATGACCAAAGAAGAATAACAAAGCAGAAATTACGATATGAATAGGCGGCAAATTACAATAAAATCAATTAATAAATGCCGATAATAACGTAATTTTTTATGCTAATCAAGCGATACAAAAATGTTATCTGATTTTCCCAAAATCTCTATAGCGTTCTTCTATGCTAAAAGAGCATCCTATCCTGCCAAATTTCATGAAGATCGGATAAAAATTGCGACTTCTGTCGTTTGAACATCAACTCAAATAGATAACAACGACGGACGGACAGCCAGGGCTATATCGATTCAACGGGTGATTTCGAATCGATCCATATTAACAATTTGGACTCGAGGGCAACTAGTTGTGGTCATCAGATTCTTAAACAACACAATTTTATTATACCCTAACACACATATGGCTTTATTCACGATAACCGCCATAAAAATGCCATTTTTACCAATTTCTGATTGGAAATGGCAACACTGTTTGTTAAAAACACAAAGAATATGACCAAAGAAGAATAACAAAGCAGAAATTACGATATGAATAGGCGGCAAATTACAATAAAATCAATTAATAAATGCCGATAATAACGTAATTTTTTATGCTAATCAAGCGATACAAAAATGTTATCTGATTTTCCCAAAATCTCTATAGCGTTCTTCTATGCTAAAAGAGCATCCTATCCTGCCAAATTTCATGAAGATCGGATAAAAATTGCGACTTCTGTCGTTTGAACATCAACTCAAATAGATAACAACGACGGACGGACAGCCAGGGCTATATCGATTTAACGGGTGATTTCGAATCGATCCATATTAACAATTTGGACTCGAGGGCAACTAGTTGTGGTCATCAGATTCTTAAACAACACAATTTTATTATACCCTAACACACATATGGCTTTATTCACGATAACCGCCATAAAAATGCCATTTTTACCAATTTCTGATTGGAAATGGCAACACTGTTTGTTAAAAACACAAAGAATATGACCAAAGAAGAATAACAAAGCAGAAATTACGATATGAATAGGCGGCAAATTACAATAAAATCAATTAATAAATGCCGATAATAACGTAATTTTTTATGCTAATCAAGCGATACAAAAATGTTATCTGATTTTCCCAAAATCTCTATAGCGTTCTTCTATGCTAAAAGAGCATCCTATCCTGCCAAATTTCATGAAGATCGGATAAAAATTGCGACTTCTGTCGTTTGAACATCAACTCAAATAGATAACAACGACGGACGGACAGCCAGGGCTATATCGATTCAACGGGTGATTTCGAATCGATCCATATTAACAATTTGGACTCGAGGGCAACTAGTTGTGGTCATCAGATTCTTAAACAACACAATTTTATTATACCCTAACACACATATGGCTTTATTCACGATAACCGCCATAAAAATGCCATTTTTACCAATTTCTGATTGGAAATGGCAACACTGTTTGTTAAAAACACAAAGAATATGACCAAAGAAGAATAACAAAGCAGAAATTACGATATGAATAGGCGGCAAATTACAATAAAATCAATTAATAAATGCCGATAATAACGTAATTTTTTATGCTAATCAAGCGATACAAAAATGTTATCTGATTTTCCCAAAATCTCTATAGCGTTCTTCTATGCTAAAAGAGCATCCTATCCTGCCAAATTTCATGAAGATCGGATAAAAATTGCGACTTCTGTCGTTTGAACATCAACTCAAATAGATAACAACGACGGACGGACAGCCAGGGCTATATCGATTCAACGGGTGATTTCGAATCGATCCATATTAACAATTTGGACTCGAGGGCAACTAGTTGTGGTCATCAGATTCTTAAACAACACAATTTTATTATACCCTAACACACATATGGCTTTATTCACGATAACCGCCATAAAAATGCCATTTTTACCAATTTCTGATTGGAAATGGCAACACTGTTTGTTAAAAACACAAAGAATATGACCAAAGAAGAATAACAAAGCAGAAATTACGATATGAATAGGCGGCAAATTACAATAAAATCAATTAATAAATGCCGATAATAACGTAATTTTTTATGCTAATCAAGCGATACAAAAATGTTATCTGATTTTCCCAAAATCTCTATAGCGTTCTTCTATGCTAAAAGAGCATCCTATCCTGCCAAATTTCATGAAGATCGGATAAAAATTGCGACTTCTGTCGTTTGAACATCAACTCAAATAGATAACAACGACGGACGGACAGCCAGGGCTATATCGATTCAACGGGTGATTTCGAATCGATCCATATTAACAATTTGGACTCGAGGGCAACTAGTTGTGGTCATCAGATTCTTAAACAACACAATTTTATTATACCCTAACACACATATGGCTTTATTCACGATAACCGCCATAAAAATGCCATTTTTACCAATTTCTGATTGGAAATGGCAACACTGTTTGTTAAAAACACAAAGAATATGACCAAAGAAGAATAACAAAGCAGAAATTACGATATGAATAGGCGGCAAATTACAATAAAATCAATTAATAAATGCCGATAATAACGTAATTTTTTATGCTAATCAAGCGATACAAAAATGTTATCTGATTTTCCCAAAATCTCTATAGCGTTCTTCTATGCTAAAAGAGCATCCTATCCTGCCAAATTTCATGAAGATCGGATAAAAATTGCGACTTCTGTCGTTTGAACATCAACTCAAATAGATAACAACGACGGACGGACAGCCAGGGCTATATCGATTCAACGGGTGATTTCGAATCGATCCATATTAACAATTTGGACTCGAGGGCAACTAGTTGTGGTCATCAGATTCTTAAACAACACAATTTTATTATACCCTAACACACATATGGCTTTATTCACGATAACCGCCATAAAAATGCCATTTTTACCAATTTCTGATTGGAAATGGCAACACTGTTTGTTAAAAACACAAAGAATATGACCAAAGAAGAATAACAAAGCAGAAATTACGATATGAATAGGCGGCAAATTACAATAAAATCAATTAATAAATGCCGATAATAACGTAATTTTTTATGCTAATCAAGCGATACAAAAATGTTATCTGATTTTCCCAAAATCTCTATAGCGTTCTTCTATGCTAAAAGAGCATCCTATCCTGCCAAATTTCATGAAGATCGGATAAAAATTGCGACTTCTGTCGTTTGAACATCAACTCAAATAGATAACAACGACGGACGGACAGCCAGGGCTATATCGATTCAACGGGTGATTTCGAATCGATCCATATTAACAATTTGGACTCGAGGGCAACTAGTTGTGGTCATCAGATTCTTAAACAACACAATTTTATTATACCCTAACACACATATGGCTTTATTCACGATAACCGCCATAAAAATGCCATTTTTACCAATTTCTGATTGGAAATGGCAACACTGTTTGTTAAAAACACAAAGAATATGACCAAAGAAGAATAACAAAGCAGAAATTACGATATGAATAGGCGGCAAATTACAATAAAATCAATTAATAAATGCCGATAATAACGTAATTTTTTATGCTAATCAAGCGATACAAAAATGTTATCTGATTTTCCCAAAATCTCTATAGCGTTCTTCTATGCTAAAAGAGCATCCTATCCTGCCAAATTTCATGAAGATCGGATAAAAATTGCGACTTCTGTCGTTTGAACATCAACTCAAATAGATAACAACGACGGACGGACAGCCAGGGCTATATCGATTCAACGGGTGATTTCGAATCGATCCATATTAACAATTTGGACTCGAGGGCAACTAGTTGTGGTCATCAGATTCTTAAACAACACAATTTTATTATACCCTAACACACATATGGCTTTATTCACGATAACCGCCATAAAAATGCCATTTTTACCAATTTCTGATTGGAAATGGCAACACTGTTTGTTAAAAACACAAAGAATATGACCAAAGAAGAATAACAAAGCAGAAATTACGATATGAATAGGCGGCAAATTACAATAAAATCAATTAATAAATGCCGATAATAACGTAATTTTTTATGCTAATCAAGCGATACAAAAATGTTATCTGATTTTCCCAAAATCTCTATAGCGTTCTTCTATGCTAAAAGAGCATCCTATCCTGCCAAATTTCATGAAGATCGGATAAAAATTGCGACTTCTGTCGTTTGAACATCAACTCAAATAGATAACAACGACGGACGGACAGCCAGGGCTATATCGATTCAACGGGTGATTTCGAATCGATCCATATTAACAATTTGGACTCGAGGGCAACTAGTTGTGGTCATCAGATTCTTAAACAACACAATTTTATTATACCCTAACACACATATGGCTTTATTCACGATAACCGCCATAAAAATGCCATTTTTACCAATTTCTGATTGGAAATGGCAACACTGTTTGTTAAAAACACAAAGAATATGACCAAAGAAGAATAACAAAGCAGAAATTACGATATGAATAGGCGGCAAATTACAATAAAATCAATTAATAAATGCCGATAATAACGTAATTTTTTATGCTAATCAAGCGATACAAAAATGTTATCTGATTTTCCCAAAATCTCTATAGCGTTCTTCTATGCTAAAAGAGCATCCTATCCTGCCAAATTTCATGAAGATCGGATAAAAATTGCGACTTCTGTCGTTTGAACATCAACTCAAATAGATAACAACGACGGACGGACAGCCAGGGCTATATCGATTTAACGGGTGATTTCGAATCGATCCATATTAACAATTTGGACTCGAGGGCAACTAGTTGTGGTCATCAGATTCTTAAACAACACAATTTTATTATACCCTAACACACATATGGCTTTATTCACGATAACCGCCATAAAAATGCCATTTTTACCAATTTCTGATTGGAAATGGCAACACTGTTTGTTAAAAACACAAAGAATATGACCAAAGAAGAATAACAAAGCAGAAATTACGATATGAATAGGCGGCAAATTACAATAAAATCAATTAATAAATGCCGATAATAACGTAATTTTTTATGCTAATCAAGCGATACAAAAATGTTATCTGATTTTCCCAAAATCTCTATAGCGTTCTTCTATGCTAAAAGAGCATCCTATCCTGCCAAATTTCATGAAGATCGGATAAAAATTGCGACTTCTGTCGTTTGAACATCAACTCAAATAGATAACAACGACGGACGGACAGCCAGGGCTATATCGATTCAACGGGTGATTTCGAATCGATCCATATTAACAATTTGGACTCGAGGGCAACTAGTTGTGGTCATCAGATTCTTAAACAACACAATTTTATTATACCCTAACACACATATGGCTTTATTCACGATAACCGCCATAAAAATGCCATTTTTACCAATTTCTGATTGGAAATGGCAACACTGTTTGTTAAAAACACAAAGAATATGACCAAAGAAGAATAACAAAGCAGAAATTACGATATGAATAGGCGGCAAATTACAATAAAATCAATTAATAAATGCCGATAATAACGTAATTTTTTATGCTAATCAAGCGATACAAAAATGTTATCTGATTTTCCCAAAATCTCTATAGCGTTCTTCTATGCTAAAAGAGCATCCTATCCTGCCAAATTTCATGAAGATCGGATAAAAATTGCGACTTCTGTCGTTTGAACATCAACTCAAATAGATAACAACGACGGACGGACAGCCAGGGCTATATCGATTTAACGGGTGATTTCGAATCGATCCATATTAACAATTTGGACTCGAGGGCAACTAGTTGTGGTCATCAGATTCTTAAACAACACAATTTTATTATACCCTAACACACATATGGCTTTATTCACGATAACCGCCATAAAAATGCCATTTTTACCAATTTCTGATTGGAAATGGCAACACTGTTTGTTAAAAACACAAAGAATATGACCAAAGAAGAATAACAAAGCAGAAATTACGATATGAATAGGCGGCAAATTACAATAAAATCAATTAATAAATGCCGATAATAACGTAATTTTTTATGCTAATCAAGCGATACAAAAATGTTATCTGATTTTCCCAAAATCTCTATAGCGTTCTTCTATGCTAAAAGAGCATCCTATCCTGCCAAATTTCATGAAGATCGGATAAAAATTGCGACTTCTGTCGTTTGAACATCAACTCAAATAGATAACAACGACGGACGGACAGCCAGGGCTATATCGATTCAACGGGTGATTTCGAATCGATCCATATTAACAATTTGGACTCGAGGGCAACTAGTTGTGGTCATCAGATTCTTAAACAACACAATTTTATTATACCCTAACACACATATGGCTTTATTCACGATAACCGCCATAAAAATGCCATTTTTACCAATTTCTGATTGGAAATGGCAACACTGTTTGTTAAAAACACAAAGAATATGACCAAAGAAGAATAACAAAGCAGAAATTACGATATGAATAGGCGGCAAATTACAATAAAATCAATTAATAAATGCCGATAATAACGTAATTTTTTATGCTAATCAAGCGATACAAAAATGTTATCTGATTTTCCCAAAATCTCTATAGCGTTCTTCTATGCTAAAAGAGCATCCTATCCTGCCAAATTTCATGAAGATCGGATAAAAATTGCGACTTCTGTCGTTTGAACATCAACTCAAATAGATAACAACGACGGACGGACAGCCAGGGCTATATCGATTCAACGGGTGATTTCGAATCGATCCATATTAACAATTTGGACTCGAGGGCAACTAGTTGTGGTCATCAGATTCTTAAACAACACAATTTTATTATACCCTAACACACATATGGCTTTATTCACGATAACCGCCATAAAAATGCCATTTTTACCAATTTCTGATTGGAAATGGCAACACTGTTTGTTAAAAACACAAAGAATATGACCAAAGAAGAATAACAAAGCAGAAATTACGATATGAATAGGCGGCAAATTACAATAAAATCAATTAATAAATGCCGATAATAACGTAATTTTTTATGCTAATCAAGCGATACAAAAATGTTATCTGATTTTCCCAAAATCTCTATAGCGTTCTTCTATGCTAAAAGAGCATCCTATCCTGCCAAATTTCATGAAGATCGGATAAAAATTGCGACTTCTGTCGTTTGAACATCAACTCAAATAGATAACAACGACGGACGGACAGCCAGGGCTATATCGATTCAACGGGTGATTTCGAATCGATCCATATTAACAATTTGGACTCGAGGGCAACTAGTTGTGGTCATCAGATTCTTAAACAACACAATTTTATTATACCCTAACACACATATGGCTTTATTCACGATAACCGCCATAAAAATGCCATTTTTACCAATTTCTGATTGGAAATGGCAACACTGTTTGTTAAAAACACAAAGAATATGACCAAAGAAGAATAACAAAGCAGAAATTACGATATGAATAGGCGGCAAATTACAATAAAATCAATTAATAAATGCCGATAATAACGTAATTTTTTATGCTAATCAAGCGATACAAAAATGTTATCTGATTTTCCCAAAATCTCTATAGCGTTCTTCTATGCTAAAAGAGCATCCTATCCTGCCAAATTTCATGAAGATCGGATAAAAATTGCGACTTCTGTCGTTTGAACATCAACTCAAATAGATAACAACGACGGACGGACAGCCAGGGCTATATCGATTCAACGGGTGATTTCGAATCGATCCATATTAACAATTTGGACTCGAGGGCAACTAGTTGTGGTCATCAGATTCTTAAACAACACAATTTTATTATACCCTAACACACATATGGCTTTATTCACGATAACCGCCATAAAAATGCCATTTTTACCAATTTCTGATTGGAAATGGCAACACTGTTTGTTAAAAACACAAAGAATATGACCAAAGAAGAATAACAAAGCAGAAATTACGATATGAATAGGCGGCAAATTACAATAAAATCAATTAATAAATGCCGATAATAACGTAATTTTTTATGCTAATCAAGCGATACAAAAATGTTATCTGATTTTCCCAAAATCTCTATAGCGTTCTTCTATGCTAAAAGAGCATCCTATCCTGCCAAATTTCATGAAGATCGGATAAAAATTGCGACTTCTGTCGTTTGAACATCAACTCAAATAGATAACAACGACGGACGGACAGCCAGGGCTATATCGATTCAACGGGTGATTTCGAATCGATCCATATTAACAATTTGGACTCGAGGGCAACTAGTTGTGGTCATCAGATTCTTAAACAACACAATTTTATTATACCCTAACACACATATGGCTTTATTCACGATAACCGCCATAAAAATGCCATTTTTACCAATTTCTGATTGGAAATGGCAACACTGTTTGTTAAAAACACAAAGAATATGACCAAAGAAGAATAACAAAGCAGAAATTACGATATGAATAGGCGGCAAATTACAATAAAATCAATTAATAAATGCCGATAATAACGTAATTTTTTATGCTAATCAAGCGATACAAAAATGTTATCTGATTTTCCCAAAATCTCTATAGCGTTCTTCTATGCTAAAAGAGCATCCTATCCTGCCAAATTTCATGAAGATCGGATAAAAATTGCGACTTCTGTCGTTTGAACATCAACTCAAATAGATAACAACGACGGACGGACAGCCAGGGCTATATCGATTCAACGGGTGATTTCGAATCGATCCATATTAACAATTTGGACTCGAGGGCAACTAGTTGTGGTCATCAGATTCTTAAACAACACAATTTTATTATACCCTAACACACATATGGCTTTATTCACGATAACCGCCATAAAAATGCCATTTTTACCAATTTCTGATTGGAAATGGCAACACTGTTTGTTAAAAACACAAAGAATATGACCAAAGAAGAATAACAAAGCAGAAATTACGATATGAATAGGCGGCAAATTACAATAAAATCAATTAATAAATGCCGATAATAACGTAATTTTTTATGCTAATCAAGCGATACAAAAATGTTATCTGATTTTCCCAAAATCTCTATAGCGTTCTTCTATGCTAAAAGAGCATCCTATCCTGCCAAATTTCATGAAGATCGGATAAAAATTGCGACTTCTGTCGTTTGAACATCAACTCAAATAGATAACAACGACGGACGGACAGCCAGGGCTATATCGATTCAACGGGTGATTTCGAATCGATCCATATTAACAATTTGGACTCGAGGGCAACTAGTTGTGGTCATCAGATTCTTAAACAACACAATTTTATTATACCCTAACACACATATGGCTTTATTCACGATAACCGCCATAAAAATGCCATTTTTACCAATTTCTGATTGGAAATGGCAACACTGTTTGTTAAAAACACAAAGAATATGACCAAAGAAGAATAACAAAGCAGAAATTACGATATGAATAGGCGGCAAATTACAATAAAATCAATTAATAAATGCCGATAATAACGTAATTTTTTATGCTAATCAAGCGATACAAAAATGTTATCTGATTTTCCCAAAATCTCTATAGCGTTCTTCTATGCTAAAAGAGCATCCTATCCTGCCAAATTTCATGAAGATCGGATAAAAATTGCGACTTCTGTCGATTGAACATCAACTCAAATAGATAACAACGACGGACGGACAGCCAGGGCTATATCGATTCAACGGGTGATTTCGAATCGATCCATATTAACAATTTGGACTCGAGGGCAACTAGTTGTGGTCATCAGATTCTTAAACAACACAATTTTATTATACCCTAACACACATATGGCTTTATTCACGATAACCGCCATAAAAATGCCATTTTTACCAATTTCTGATTGGAAATGGCAACACTGTTTGTTAAAAACACAAAGAATATGACCAAAGAAGAATAACAAAGCAGAAATTACGATATGAATAGGCGGCAAATTACAATAAAATCAATTAATAAATGCCGATAATAACGTAATTTTTTATGCTAATCAAGCGATACAAAAATGTTATCTGATTTTCCCAAAATCTCTATAGCGTTCTTCTATGCTAAAAGAGCATCCTATCCTGCCAAATTTCATGAAGATCGGATAAAAATTGCGACTTCTGTCGTTTGAACATCAACTCAAATAGATAACAACGACGGACGGACAGCCAGGGCTATATCGATTCAACGGGTGATTTCGAATCGATCCATATTAACAATTTGGACTCGAGGGCAACTAGTTGTGGTCATCAGATTCTTAAACAACACAATTTTATTATACCCTAACACACATATGGCTTTATTCACGATAACCGCCATAAAAATGCCATTTTTACCAATTTCTGATTGGAAATGGCAACACTGTTTGTTAAAAACACAAAGAATATGACCAAAGAAGAATAACAAAGCAGAAATTACGATATGAATAGGCGGCAAATTACAATAAAATCAATTAATAAATGCCGATAATAACGTAATTTTTTATGCTAATCAAGCGATACAAAAATGTTATCTGATTTTCCCAAAATCTCTATAGCGTTCTTCTATGCTAAAAGAGCATCCTATCCTGCCAAATTTCATGAAGATCGGATAAAAATTGCGACTTCTGTCGTTTGAACATCAACTCAAATAGATAACAACGACGGACGGACAGCCAGGGCTATATCGATTCAACGGGTGATTTCGAATCGATCCATATTAACAATTTGGACTCGAGGGCAACTAGTTGTGGTCATCAGATTCTTAAACAACACAATTTTATTATACCCTAACACACATATGGCTTTATTCACGATAACCGCCATAAAAATGCCATTTTTACCAATTTCTGATTGGAAATGGCAACACTGTTTGTTAAAAACACAAAGAATATGACCAAAGAAGAATAACAAAGCAGAAATTACGATATGAATAGGCGGCAAATTACAATAAAATCAATTAATAAATGCCGATAATAACGTAATTTTTTATGCTAATCAAGCGATACAAAAATGTTATCTGATTTTCCCAAAATCTCTATAGCGTTCTTCTATGCTAAAAGAGCATCCTATCCTGCCAAATTTCATGAAGATCGGATAAAAATTGCGACTTCTGTCGTTTGAACATCAACTCAAATAGATAACAACGACGGACGGACAGCCAGGGCTATATCGATTCAACGGGTGATTTCGAATCGATCCATATTAACAATTTGGACTCGAGGGCAACTAGTTGTGGTCATCAGATTCTTAAACAACACAATTTTATTATACCCTAACACACATATGGCTTTATTCACGATAACCGCCATAAAAATGCCATTTTTACCAATTTCTGATTGGAAATGGCAACACTGTTTGTTAAAAACACAAAGAATATGACCAAAGAAGAATAACAAAGCAGAAATTACGATATGAATAGGCGGCAAATTACAATAAAATCAATTAATAAATGCCGATAATAACGTAATTTTTTATGCTAATCAAGCGATACAAAAATGTTATCTGATTTTCCCAAAATCTCTATAGCGTTCTTCTATGCTAAAAGAGCATCCTATCCTGCCAAATTTCATGAAGATCGGATAAAAATTGCGACTTCTGTCGTTTGAACATCAACTCAAATAGATAACAACGACGGACGGACAGCCAGGGCTATATCGATTCAACGGGTGATTTCGAATCGATCCATATTAACAATTTGGACTCGAGGGCAACTAGTTGTGGTCATCAGATTCTTAAACAACACAATTTTATTATACCCTAACACACATATGGCTTTATTCACGATAACCGCCATAAAAATGCCATTTTTACCAATTTCTGATTGGAAATGGCAACACTGTTTGTTAAAAACACAAAGAATATGACCAAAGAAGAATAACAAAGCAGAAATTACGATATGAATAGGCGGCAAATTACAATAAAATCAATTAATAAATGCCGATAATAACGTAATTTTTTATGCTAATCAAGCGATACAAAAATGTTATCTGATTTTCCCAAAATCTCTATAGCGTTCTTCTATGCTAAAAGAGCATCCTATCCTGCCAAATTTCATGAAGATCGGATAAAAATTGCGACTTCTGTCGTTTGAACATCAACTCAAATAGATAACAACGACGGACGGACAGCCAGGGCTATATCGATTCAACGGGTGATTTCGAATCGATCCATATTAACAATTTGGACTCGAGGGCAACTAGTTGTGGTCATCAGATTCTTAAACAACACAATTTTATTATACCCTAACACACATATGGCTTTATTCACGATAACCGCCATAAAAATGCCATTTTTACCAATTTCTGATTGGAAATGGCAACACTGTTTGTTAAAAACACAAAGAATATGACCAAAGAAGAATAACAAAGCAGAAATTACGATATGAATAGGCGGCAAATTACAATAAAATCAATTAATAAATGCCGATAATAACGTAATTTTTTATGCTAATCAAGCGATACAAAAATGTTATCTGATTTTCCCAAAATCTCTATAGCGTTCTTCTATGCTAAAAGAGCATCCTATCCTGCCAAATTTCATGAAGATCGGATAAAAATTGCGACTTCTGTCGTTTGAACATCAACTCAAATAGATAACAACGACGGACGGACAGCCAGGGCTATATCGATTCAACGGGTGATTTCGAATTGATCCATATTAACAATTTGGACTCGAGGGCAACTAGTTGTGGTCATCAGATTCTTAAACAACACAATTTTATTATACCCTAACACACATATGGCTTTATTCACGATAACCGCCATAAAAATGCCATTTTTACCAATTTCTGATTGGAAATGGCAACACTGTTTGTTAAAAACACAAAGAATATGACCAAAGAAGAATAACAAAGCAGAAATTACGATATGAATAGGCGGCAAATTACAATAAAATCAATTAATAAATGCCGATAATAACGTAATTTTTTATGCTAATCAAGCGATACAAAAATGTTATCTGATTTTCCCAAAATCTCTATAGCGTTCTTCTATGCTAAAAGAGCATCCTATCCTGCCAAATTTCATGAAGATCGGATAAAAATTGCGACTTCTGTCGTTTGAACATCAACTCAAATAGATAACAACGACGGACGGACAGCCAGGGCTATATCGATTCAACGGGTGATTTCGAATCGATCCATATTAACAATTTGGACTCGAGGGCAACTAGTTGTGGTCATCAGATTCTTAAACAACACAATTTTATTATACCCTAACACACATATGGCTTTATTCACGATAACCGCCATAAAAATGCCATTTTTACCAATTTCTGATTGGAAATGGCAACACTGTTTGTTAAAAACACAAAGAATATGACCAAAGAAGAATAACAAAGCAGAAATTACGATATGAATAGGCGGCAAATTACAATAAAATCAATTAATAAATGCCGATAATAACGTAATTTTTTATGCTAATCAAGCGATACAAAAATGTTATCTGATTTTCCCAAAATCTCTATAGCGTTCTTCTATGCTAAAAGAGCATCCTATCCTGCCAAATTTCATGAAGATCGGATAAAAATTGCGACTTCTGTCGTTTGAACATCAACTCAAATAGATAACAACGACGGACGGACAGCCAGGGCTATATCGATTCAACGGGTGATTTCGAATCGATCCATATTAACAATTTGGACTCGAGGGCAACTAGTTGTGGTCATCAGATTCTTAAACAACACAATTTTATTATACCCTAACACACATATGGCTTTATTCACGATAACCGCCATAAAAATGCAATTTTTACCAATTTCTGATTGGAAATGGCAACACTGTTTGTTAAAAACACAAAGAATATGACCAAAGAAGAATAACAAAGCAGAAATTACGATATGAATAGGCGGCAAATTACAATAAAATCAATTAATAAATGCCGATAATAACGTAATTTTTTATGCTAATCAAGCGATACAAAAATGTTATCTGATTTTCCCAAAATCTCTATAGCGTTCTTCTATGCTAAAAGAGCATCCTATCCTGCCAAATTTCATGAAGATCGGATAAAAATTGCGACTTCTGTCGTTTGAACATCAACTCAAATAGATAACAACGACGGACGGACAGCCAGGGCTATATCGATTCAACGGGTGATTTCGAATCGATCCATATTAACAATTTGGACTCGAGGGCAACTAGTTGTGGTCATCAGATTCTTAAACAACACAATTTTATTATACCCTAACACACATATGGCTTTATTCACGATAACCGCCATAAAAATGCCATTTTTACCAATTTCTGATTGGAAATGGCAACACTGTTTGTTAAAAACACAAAGAATATGACCAAAGAAGAATAACAAAGCAGAAATTACGATATGAATAGGCGGCAAATTACAATAAAATCAATTAATAAATGCCGATAATAACGTAATTTTTTATGCTAATCAAGCGATACAAAAATGTTATCTGATTTTCCCAAAATCTCTATAGCGTTCTTCTATGCTAAAAGAGCATCCTATCCTGCCAAATTTCATGAAGATCGGATAAAAATTGCGACTTCTGTCGTTTGAACATCAACTCAAATAGATAACAACGACGGACGGACAGCCAGGGCTATATCGATTCAACGGGTGATTTCGAATCGATCCATATTAACAATTTGGACTCGAGGGCAACTAGTTGTGGTCATCAGATTCTTAAACAACACAATTTTATTATACCCTAACACACATATGGCTTTATTCACGATAACCGCCATAAAAATGCCATTTTTACCAATTTCTGATTGGAAATGGCAACACTGTTTGTTAAAAACACAAAGAATATGACCAAAGAAGAATAACAAAGCAGAAATTACGATATGAATAGGCGGCAAATTACAATAAAATCAATTAATAAATGCCGATAATAACGTAATTTTTTATGCTAATCAAGCGATACAAAAATGTTATCTGATTTTCCCAAAATCTCTATAGCGTTCTTCTATGCTAAAAGAGCATCCTATCCTGCCAAATTTCATGAAGATCGGATAAAAATTGCGACTTCTGTCGTTTGAACATCAACTCAAATAGATAACAACGACGGACGGACAGCCAGGGCTATATCGATTCAACGGGTGATTTCGAATCGATCCATATTAACAATTTGGACTCGAGGGCAACTAGTTGTGGTCATCAGATTCTTAAACAACACAATTTTATTATACCCTAACACACATATGGCTTTATTCACGATAACCGCCATAAAAATGCCATTTTTACCAATTTCTGATTGGAAATGGCAACACTGTTTGTTAAAAACACAAAGAATATGACCAAAGAAGAATAACAAAGCAGAAATTACGATATGAATAGGCGGCAAATTACAATAAAATCAATTAATAAATGCCGATAATAACGTAATTTTTTATGCTAATCAAGCGATACAAAAATGTTATCTGATTTTCCCAAAATCTCTATAGCGTTCTTCTATGCTAAAAGAGCATCCTATCCTGCCAAATTTCATGAAGATCGGATAAAAATTGCGACTTCTGTCGTTTGAACATCAACTCAAATAGATAACAACGACGGACGGACAGCCAGGGCTATATCGATTCAACGGGTGATTTCGAATCGATCCATATTAACAATTTGGACTCGAGGGCAACTAGTTGTGGTCATCAGATTCTTAAACAACACAATTTTATTATACCCTAACACACATATGGCTTTATTCACGATAACCGCCATAAAAATGCCATTTTTACCAATTTCTGATTGGAAATGGCAACACTGTTTGTTAAAAACACAAAGAATATGACCAAAGAAGAATAACAAAGCAGAAATTACGATATGAATAGGCGGCAAATTACAATAAAATCAATTAATAAATGCCGATAATAACGTAATTTTTTATGCTAATCAAGCGATACAAAAATGTTATCTGATTTTCCCAAAATCTCTATAGCGTTCTTCTATGCTAAAAGAGCATCCTATCCTGCCAAATTTCATGAAGATCGGATAAAAATTGCGACTTCTGTCGTTTGAACATCAACTCAAATAGATAACAACGACGGACGGACAGCCAGGGCTATATCGATTCAACGGGTGATTTCGAATCGATCCATATTAACAATTTGGACTCGAGGGCAACTAGTTGTGGTCATCAGATTCTTAAATAACACAATTTTATTATACCCTAACACACATATGGCTTTATTCACGATAACCGCCATAAAAATGCCATTTTTACCAATTTCTGATTGGAAATGGCAACACTGTTTGTTAAAAACACAAAGAATATGACCAAAGAAGAATAACAAAGCAGAAATTACGATATGAATAGGCGGCAAATTACAATAAAATCAATTAATAAATGCCGATAATAACGTAATTTTTTATGCTAATCAAGCGATACAAAAATGTTATCTGATTTTCCCAAAATCTCTATAGCGTTCTTCTATGCTAAAAGAGCATCCTATCCTGCCAAATTTCATGAAGATCGGATAAAAATTGCGACTTCTGTCGTTTGAACATCAACTCAAATAGATAACAACGACGGACGGACAGCCAGGGCTATATCGATTCAACGGGTGATTTCGAATCGATCCATCGATTAACAATTTGGACTCGAGGGCAACTAGTTGTGGTCATCAGATTCTTAAACAACACAATTTTATTATACCCTAACACACATATGGCTTTATTCACGATAACCGCCATAAAAATGCCATTTTTACCAATTTCTGATTGGAAATGGCAACACTGTTTGTTAAAAACACAAAGAATATGACCAAAGAAGAATAACAAAGCAGAAATTACGATATGAATAGGCGGCAAATTACAATAAAATCAATTAATAAATGCCGATAATAACGTAATTTTTTATGCTAATCAAGCGATACAAAAATGTTATCTGATTTTCCCAAAATCTCTATAGCGTTCTTCTATGCTAAAAGAGCATCCTATCCTGCCAAATTTCATGAAGATCGGATAAAAATTGCGACTTCTGTCGTTTGAACATCAACTCAAATAGATAACAACGACGGACGGACAGCCAGGGCTATATCGATTCAACGGGTGATTTCGAATCGATCCATCGATTAACAATTTGGACTCGAGGGCAACTAGTTGTGGTCATCAGATTCTTAAACAACACAATTTTATTATACCCTAACACACATATGGCTTTATTCACGATAACCGCCATAAAAATGCCATTTTTACCAATTTCTGATTGGAAATGGCAACACTGTTTGTTAAAAACACAAAGAATATGACCAAAGAAGAATAACAAAGCAGAAATTACGATATGAATAGGCGGCAAATTACAATAAAATCAATTAATAAATGCCGATAATAACGTAATTTTTTATGCTAATCAAGCGATACAAAAATGTTATCTGATTTTCCCAAAATCTCTATAGCGTTCTTCTATGCTAAAAGAGCATCCTATCCTGCCAAATTTCATGAAGATCGGATAAAAATTGCGACTTCTGTCGTTTGAACATCAACTCAAATAGATAACAACGACGGACGGACAGCCAGGGCTATATCGATTCAACGGGTGATTTCGAATCGATCCATCGATTAACAATTTGGACTCGAGGGCAACTAGTTGTGGTCATCAGATTCTTAAACAACACAATTTTATTATACCCTAACACACATATGGCTTTATTCACGATAACCGCCATAAAAATGCCATTTTTACCAATTTCTGATTGGAAATGGCAACACTGTTTGTTAAAAACACAAAGAATATGACCAAAGAAGAATAACAAAGCAGAAATTACGATATGAATAGGCGGCAAATTACAATAAAATCAATTAATAAATGCCGATAATAACGTAATTTTTTATGCTAATCAAGCGATACAAAAATGTTATCTGATTTTCCCAAAATCTCTATAGCGTTCTTCTATGCTAAAAGAGCATCCTATCCTGCCAAATTTCATGAAGATCGGATAAAAATTGCGACTTCTGTCGTTTGAACATCAACTCAAATAGATAACAACGACGGACGGACAGCCAGGGCTATATCGATTCAACGGGTGATTTCGAATCGATCCATCGATTAACAATTTGGACTCGAGGGCAACTAGTTGTGGTCATCAGATTCTTAAACAACACAATTTTATTATACCCTAACACACATATGGCTTTATTCACGATAACCGCCATAAAAATGCCATTTTTACCAATTTCTGATTGGAAATGGCAACACTGTTTGTTAAAAACACAAAGAATATGACCAAAGAAGAATAACAAAGCAGAAATTACGATATGAATAGGCGGCAAATTACAATAAAATCAATTAATAAATGCCGATAATAACGTAATTTTTTATGCTAATCAAGCGATACAAAAATGTTATCTGATTTTCCCAAAATCTCTATAGCGTTCTTCTATGCTAAAAGAGCATCCTATCCTGCCAAATTTCATGAAGATCGGATAAAAATTGCGACTTCTGTCGTTTGAACATCAACTCAAATAGATAACAACGACGGACGGACAGCCAGGGCTATATCGATTCAACGGGTGATTTCGAATCGATCCATATTAACAATTTGGACTCGAGGGCAACTAGTTGTGGTCATCAGATTCTTAAACAACACAATTTTATTATACCCTAACACACATATGGCTTTATTCACGATAACCGCCATAAAAATGCCATTTTTACCAATTTCTGATTGGAAATGGCAACACTGTTTGTTAAAAACACAAAGAATATGACCAAAGAAGAATAACAAAGCAGAAATTACGATATGAATAGGCGGCAAATTACAATAAAATCAATTAATAAATGCCGATAATAACGTAATTTTTTATGCTAATCAAGCGATACAAAAATGTTATCTGATTTTCCCAAAATCTCTATAGCGTTCTTCTATGCTAAAAGAGCATCCTATCCTGCCAAATTTCATGAAGATCGGATAAAAATTGCGACTTCTGTCGTTTGAACATCAACTCAAATAGATAACAACGACGGACGGACAGCCAGGGCTATATCGATTCAACGGGTGATTTCGAATCGATCCATATTAACAATTTGGACTCGAGGGCAACTAGTTGTGGTCATCAGATTCTTAAACAACACAATTTTATTATACCCTAACACACATATGGCTTTATTCACGATAACCGCCATAAAAATGCCATTTTTACCAATTTCTGATTGGAAATGGCAACACTGTTTGTTAAAAACACAAAGAATATGACCAAAGAAGAATAACAAAGCAGAAATTACGATATGAATAGGCGGCAAATTACAATAAAATCAATTAATAAATGCCGATAATAAGGTAATTTTTTATGCTAATCAAGCGATACAAAAATGTTATCTGATTTTCCCAAAATCTCTATAGCGTTCTTCTATGCTAAAAGAGCATCCTATCCTGCCAAATTTCATGAAGATCGGATAAAAATTGCGACTTCTGTCGTTTGAACATCAACTCAAATAGATAACAACGACGGACGGACAGCCAGGGCTATATCGATTCAACGGGTGATTTCGAATCGATCCATATTAACAATTTGGACTCGAGGGCAACTAGTTGTGGTCATCAGATTCTTAAACAACACAATTTTATTATACCCTAACACACATATGGCTTTATTCACGATAACCGCCATAAAAATGCCATTTTTACCAATTTCTGATTGGAAATGGCAACACTGTTTGTTAAAAACACAAAGAATATGACCAAAGAAGAATAACAAAGCAGAAATTACGATATGAATAGGCGGCAAATTACAATAAAATCAATTAATAAATGCCGATAATAACGTAATTTTTTATGCTAATCAAGCGATACAAAAATGTTATCTGATTTTCCCAAAATCTCTATAGCGTTCTTCTATGCTAAAAGAGCATCCTATCCTGCCAAATTTCATGAAGATCGGATAAAAATTGCGACTTCTGTCGTTTGAACATCAACTCAAATAGATAACAACGACGGACGGACAGCCAGGGCTATATCGATTCAACGGGTGATTTCGAATCGATCCATATTAACAATTTGGACTCGAGGGCAACTAGTTGTGGTCATCAGATTCTTAAACAACACAATTTTATTATACCCTAACACACATATGGCTTTATTCACGATAACCGCCATAAAAATGCCATTTTTACCAATTTCTGATTGGAAATGGCAACACTGTTTGTTAAAAACACAAAGAATATGACCAAAGAAGAATAACAAAGCAGAAATTACGATATGAATAGGCGGCAAATTACAATAAAATCAATTAATAAATGCCGATAATAACGTAATTTTTTATGCTAATCAAGCGATACAAAAATGTTATCTGATTTTCCCAAAATCTCTATAGCGTTCTTCTATGCTAAAAGAGCATCCTATCCTGCCAAATTTCATGAAGATCGGATAAAAATTGCGACTTCTGTCGTTTGAACATCAACTCAAATAGATAACAACGACGGACGGACAGCCAGGGCTATATCGATTCAACGGGTGATTTCGAATCGATCCATATTAACAATTTGGACTCGAGGGCAACTAGTTGTGGTCATCAGATTCTTAAACAACACAATTTTATTATACCCTAACACACATATGGCTTTATTCACGATAACCGCCATAAAAATGCCATTTTTACCAATTTCTGATTGGAAATGGCAACACTGTTTGTTAAAAACACAAAGAATATGACCAAAGAAGAATAACAAAGCAGAAATTACGATATGAATAGGCGGCAAATTACAATAAAATCAATTAATAAATGCCGATAATAACGTAATTTTTTATGCTAATCAAGCGATACAAAAATGTTATCTGATTTTCCCAAAATCTCTATAGCGTTCTTCTATGCTAAAAGAGCATCCTATCCTGCCAAATTTCATGAAGATCGGATAAAAATTGCGACTTCTGTCGTTTGAACATCAACTCAAATAGATAACAACGACGGACGGACAGCCAGGGCTATATCGATTCAACGGGTGATTTCGAATCGATCCATATTAACAATTTGGACTCGAGGGCAACTAGTTGTGGTCATCAGATTCTTAAACAACACAATTTTATTATACCCTAACACACATATGGCTTTATTCACGATAACCGCCATAAAAATGCCATTTTTACCAATTTCTGATTGGAAATGGCAACACTGTTTGTTAAAAACACAAAGAATATGACCAAAGAAGAATAACAAAGCAGAAATTACGATATGAATAGGCGGCAAATTACAATAAAATCAATTAATAAATGCCGATAATAACGTAATTTTTTATGCTAATCAAGCGATACAAAAATGTTATCTGATTTTCCCAAAATCTCTATAGCGTTCTTCTATGCTAAAAGAGCATCCTATCCTGCCAAATTTCATGAAGATCGGATAAAAATTTCGACTTCTGTCGTTTGAACATCAACTCAAATAGATAACAACGACGGACGGACAGCCAGGGCTATATCGATTCAACGGGTGATTTCGAATCGATCCATATTAACAATTTGGACTCGAGGGCAACTAGTTGTGGTCATCAGATTCTTAAACAACACAATTTTATTATACCCTAACACACATATGGCTTTATTCACGATAACCGCCATAAAAATGCCATTTTTACCAATTTCTGATTGGAAATGGCAACACTGTTTGTTAAAAACACAAAGAATATGACCAAAGAAGAATAACAAAGCAGAAATTACGATATGAATAGGCGGCAAATTACAATAAAATCAATTAATAAATGCCGATAATAACGTAATTTTTTATGCTAATCAAGCGATACAAAAATGTTATCTGATTTTCCCAAAATCTCTATAGCGTTCTTCTATGCTAAAAGAGCATCCTATCCTGCCAAATTTCATGAAGATCGGATAAAAATTGCGACTTCTGTCGTTTGAACATCAACTCAAATAGATAACAACGACGGACGGACAGCCAGGGCTATATCGATTCAACGGGTGATTTCGAATCGATCCATATTAACAATTTGGACTCGAGGGCAACTAGTTGTGGTCATCAGATTCTTAAACAACACAATTTTATTATACCCTAACACACATATGGCTTTATTCACGATAACCGCCATAAAAATGCCATTTTTACCAATTTCTGATTGGAAATGGCAACACTGTTTGTTAAAAACACAAAGAATATGACCAAAGAAGAATAACAAAGCAGAAATTACGATATGAATAGGCGGCAAATTACAATAAAATCAATTAATAAATGCCGATAATAACGTAATTTTTTATGCTAATCAAGCGATACAAAAATGTTATCTGATTTTCCCAAAATCTCTATAGCGTTCTTCTATGCTAAAAGAGCATCCTATCCTGCCAAATTTCATGAAGATCGGATAAAAATTGCGACTTCTGTCGTTTGAACATCAACTCAAATAGATAACAACGACGGACGGACAGCCAGGGCTATATCGATTCAACGGGTGATTTCGAATCGATCCATATTAACAATTTGGACTCGAGGGCAACTAGTTGTGGTCATCAGATTCTTAAACAACACAATTTTATTATACCCTAACACACATATGGCTTTATTCACGATAACCGCCATAAAAATGCCATTTTTACCAATTTCTGATTGGAAATGGCAACACTGTTTGTTAAAAACACAAAGAATATGACCAAAGAAGAATAACAAAGCAGAAATTACGATATGAATAGGCGGCAAATTACAATAAAATCAATTAATAAATGCCGATAATAACGTAATTTTTTATGCTAATCAAGCGATACAAAAATGTTATCTGATTTTCCCAAAATCTCTATAGCGTTCTTCTATGCTAAAAGAGCATCCTATCCTGCCAAATTTCATGAAGATCGGATAAAAATTGCGACTTCTGTCGTTTGAACATCAACTCAAATAGATAACAACGACGGACGGACAGCCAGGGCTATATCGATTCAACGGGTGATTTCGAATCGATCCATATTAACAATTTGGACTCGAGGGCAACTAGTTGTGGTCATCAGATTCTTAAACAACACAATTTTATTATACCCTAACACACATATGGCTTTATTCACGATAACCGCCATAAAAATGCCATTTTTACCAATTTCTGATTGGAAATGGCAACACTGTTTGTTAAAAACACAAAGAATATGACCAAAGAAGAATAACAAAGCAGAAATTACGATATGAATAGGCGGCAAATTACAATAAAATCAATTAATAAATGCCGATAATAACGTAATTTTTTATGCTAATCAAGCGATACAAAAATGTTATCTGATTTTCCCAAAATCTCTATAGCGTTCTTCTATGCTAAAAGAGCATCCTATCCTGCCAAATTTCATGAAGATCGGATAAAAATTGCGACTTCTGTCGTTTGAACATCAACTCAAATAGATAACAACGACGGACGGACAGCCAGGGCTATATCGATTCAACGGGTGATTTCGAATCGATCCATATTAACAATTTGGACTCGAGGGCAACTAGTTGTGGTCATCAGATTCTTAAACAACACAATTTTATTATACCCTAACACACATATGGCTTTATTCACGATAACCGCCATAAAAATGCCATTTTTACCAATTTCTGATTGGAAATGGCAACACTGTTTGTTAAAAACACAAAGAATATGACCAAAGAAGAATAACAAAGCAGAAATTACGATATGAATAGGCGGCAAATTACAATAAAATCAATTAATAAATGCCGATAATAACGTAATTTTTTATGCTAATCAAGCGATACAAAAATGTTATCTGATTTTCCCAAAATCTCTATAGCGTTCTTCTATGCTAAAAGAGCATCCTATCCTGCCAAATTTCATGAAGATCGGATAAAAATTGCGACTTCTGTCGTTTGAACATCAACTCAAATAGATAACAACGACGGACGGACAGCCAGGGCTATATCGATTCAACGGGTGATTTCGAATCGATCCATATTAACAATTTGGACTCGAGGGCAACTAGTTGTGGTCATCAGATTCTTAAACAACACAATTTTATTATACCCTAACACACATATGGCTTTATTCACGATAACCGCCATAAAAATGCCATTTTTACCAATTTCTGATTGGAAATGGCAACACTGTTTGTTAAAAACACAAAGAATATGACCAAAGAAGAATAACAAAGCAGAAATTACGATATGAATAGGCGGCAAATTACAATAAAATCAATTAATAAATGCCGATAATAACGTAATTTTTTATGCTAATCAAGCGATACAAAAATGTTATCTGATTTTCCCAAAATCTCTATAGCGTTCTTCTATGCTAAAAGAGCATCCTATCCTGCCAAATTTCATGAAGATCGGATAAAAATTGCGACTTCTGTCGTTTGAACATCAACTCAAATAGATAACAACGACGGACGGACAGCCAGGGCTATATCGATTTAACGGGTGATTTCGAATCGATCCATCGATTAACAATTTGGACTCGAGGGCAACTAGTTGTGGTCATCAGATTCTTAAACAACACAATTTTATTATACCCTAACACACATATGGCTTTATTCACGATAACCGCCATAAAAATGCCATTTTTACCAATTTCTGATTGGAAATGGCAACACTGTTTGTTAAAAACACAAAGAATATGACCAAAGAAGAATAACAAAGCAGAAATTACGATATGAATAGGCGGCAAATTACAATAAAATCAATTAATAAATGCCGATAATAACGTAATTTTTTATGCTAATCAAGCGATACAAAAATGTTATCTGATTTTCCCAAAATCTCTATAGCGTTCTTCTATGCTAAAAGAGCATCCTATCCTGCCAAATTTCATGAAGATCGGATAAAAATTGCGACTTCTGTCGTTTGAACATCAACTCAAATAGATAACAACGACGGACGGACAGCCAGGGCTATATCGATTCAACGGGTGATTTCGAATCGATCCATATTAACAATTTGGACTCGAGGGCAACTAGTTGTGGTCATCAGATTCTTAAACAACACAATTTTATTATACCCTAACACACATATGGCTTTATTCACGATAACCGCCATAAAAATGCCATTTTTACCAATTTCTGATTGGAAATGGCAACACTGTTTGTTAAAAACACAAAGAATATGACCAAAGAAGAATAACAAAGCAGAAATTACGATATGAATAGGCGGCAAATTACAATAAAATCAATTAATAAATGCCGATAATAACGTAATTTTTTATGCTAATCAAGCGATACAAAAATGTTATCTGATTTTCCCAAAATCTCTATAGCGTTCTTCTATGCTAAAAGAGCATCCTATCCTGCCAAATTTCATGAAGATCGGATAAAAATTGCGACTTCTGTCGTTTGAACATCAACTCAAATAGATAACAACGACGGACGGACAGCCAGGGCTATATCGATTTAACGGGTGATTTCGAATCGATCCATATTAACAATTTGGACTCGAGGGCAACTAGTTGTGGTCATCAGATTCTTAAACAACACAATTTTATTATACCCTAACACACATATGGCTTTATTCACGATAACCGCCATAAAAATGCCATTTTTACCAATTTCTGATTGGAAATGGCAACACTGTTTGTTAAAAACACAAAGAATATGACCAAAGAAGAATAACAAAGCAGAAATTACGATATGAATAGGCGGCAAATTACAATAAAATCAATTAATAAATGCCGATAATAACGTAATTTTTTATGCTAATCAAGCGATACAAAAATGTTATCTGATTTTCCCAAAATCTCTATAGCGTTCTTCTATGCTAAAAGAGCATCCTATCCTGCCAAATTTCATGAAGATCGGATAAAAATTGCGACTTCTGTCGTTTGAACATCAACTCAAATAGATAACAACGACGGACGGACAGCCAGGGCTATATCGATTCAACGGGTGATTTCGAATCGATCCATATTAACAATTTGGACTCGAGGGCAACTAGTTGTGGTCATCAGATTCTTAAACAACACAATTTTATTATACCCTAACACACATATGGCTTTACTCACGATAACCGCCATAAAAATGCCATTTTTACCAATTTCTGATTGGAAATGGCAACACTGTTTGTTAAAAACACAAAGAATATGACCAAAGAAGAATAACAAAGCAGAAATTACGATATGAATAGGCGGCAAATTACAATAAAATCAATTAATAAATGCCGATAATAACGTAATTTTTTATGCTAATCAAGCGATACAAAAATGTTATCTGATTTTCCCAAAATCTCTATAGCGTTCTTCTATGCTAAAAGAGCATCCTATCCTGCCAAATTTCATGAAGATCGGATAAAAATTGCGACTTCTGTCGTTTGAACATCAACTCAAATAGATAACAACGACGGACGGACAGCCAGGGCTATATCGATTCAACGGGTGATTTCGAATCGATCCATATTAACAATTTGGACTCGAGGGCAACTAGTTGTGGTCATCAGATTCTTAAACAACACAATTTTATTATACCCTAACACACATATGGCTTTATTCACGATAACCGCCATAAAAATGCCATTTTTACCAATTTCTGATTGGAAATGGCAACACTGTTTGTTAAAAACACAAAGAATATGACCAAAGAAGAATAACAAAGCAGAAATTACGATATGAATAGGCGGCAAATTACAATAAAATCAATTAATAAATGCCGATAATAACGTAATTTTTTATGCTAATCAAGCGATACAAAAATGTTATCTGATTTTCCCAAAATCTCTATAGCGTTCTTCTATGCTAAAAGAGCATCCTATCCTGCCAAATTTCATGAAGATCGGATAAAAATTGCGACTTCTGTCGTTTGAACATCAACTCAAATAGATAACAACGACGGACGGACAGCCAGGGCTATATCGATTTAACGGGTGATTTCGAATCGATCCATATTAACAATTTGGACTCGAGGGCAACTAGTTGTGGTCATCAGATTCTTAAACAACACAATTTTATTATACCCTAACACACATATGGCTTTATTCACGATAACCGCCATAAAAATGCCATTTTTACCAATTTCTGATTGGAAATGGCAACACTGTTTGTTAAAAACACAAAGAATATGACCAAAGAAGAATAACAAAGCAGAAATTACGATATGAATAGGCGGCAAATTACAATAAAATCAATTAATAAATGCCGATAATAACGTAATTTTTTATGCTAATCAAGCGATACAAAAATGTTATCTGATTTTCCCAAAATCTCTATAGCGTTCTTCTATGCTAAAAGAGCATCCTATCCTGCCAAATTTCATGAAGATCGGATAAAAATTGCGACTTCTGTCGTTTGAACATCAACTCAAATAGATAACAACGACGGACGGACAGCCAGGGCTATATCGATTCAACGGGTGATTTCGAATCGATCCATCGATTAACAATTTGGACTCGAGGGCAACTAGTTGTGGTCATCAGATTCTTAAACAACACAATTTTATTATACCCTAACACACATATGGCTTTATTCACGATAACCGCCATAAAAATGCCATTTTTACCAATTTCTGATTGGAAATGGCAACACTGTTTGTTAAAAACACAAAGAATATGACCAAAGAAGAATAACAAAGCAGAAATTACGATATGAATAGGCGGCAAATTACAATAAAATCAATTAATAAATGCCGATAATAACGTAATTTTTTATGCTAATCAAGCGATACAAAAATGTTATCTGATTTTCCCAAAATCTCTATAGCGTTCTTCTATGCTAAAAGAGCATCCTATCCTGCCAAATTTCATGAAGATCGGATAAAAATTGCGACTTCTGTCGTTTGAACATCAACTCAAATAGATAACAACGACGGACGGACAGCCAGGGCTATATCGATTCAACGGGTGATTTCGAATCGATCCATATTAACAATTTGGACTCGAGGGCAACTAGTTGTGGTCATCAGATTCTTAAACAACACAATTTTATTATACCCTAACACACATATGGCTTTATTCACGATAACCGCCATAAAAATGCCATTTTTACCAATTTCTGATTGGAAATGGCAACACTGTTTGTTAAAAACACAAAGAATATGACCAAAGAAGAATAACAAAGCAGAAATTACGATATGAATAGGCGGCAAATTACAATAAAATCAATTAATAAATGCCGATAATAACGTAATTTTTTATGCTAATCAAGCGATACAAAAATGTTATCTGATTTTCCCAAAATCTCTATAGCGTTCTTCTATGCTAAAAGAGCATCCTATCCTGCCAAATTTCATGAAGATCGGATAAAAATTGCGACTTCTGTCGTTTGAACATCAACTCAAATAGATAACAACGACGGACGGACAGCCAGGGCTATATCGATTTAACGGGTGATTTCGAATCGATCCATCGATTAACAATTTGGACTCGAGGGCAACTAGTTGTGGTCATCAGATTCTTAAACAACACAATTTTATTATACCCTAACACACATATGGCTTTATTCACGATAACCGCCATAAAAATGCCATTTTTACCAATTTCTGATTGGAAATGGCAACACTGTTTGTTAAAAACACAAAGAATATGACCAAAGAAGAATAACAAAGCAGAAATTACGATATGAATAGGCGGCAAATTACAATAAAATCAATTAATAAATGCCGATAATAACGTAATTTTTTATGCTAATCAAGCGATACAAAAATGTTATCTGATTTTCCCAAAATCTCTATAGCGTTCTTCTATGCTAAAAGAGCATCCTATCCTGCCAAATTTCATGAAGATCGGATAAAAATTGCGACTTCTGTCGTTTGAACATCAACTCAAATAGATAACAACGACGGACGGACAGCCAGGGCTATATCGATTCAACGGGTGATTTCGAATCGATCCATATTAACAATTTGGACTCGAGGGCAACTAGTTGTGGTCATCAGATTCTTAAACAACACAATTTTATTATACCCTAACACACATATGGCTTTATTCACGATAACCGCCATAAAAATGCCATTTTTACCAATTTCTGATTGGAAATGGCAACACTGTTTGTTAAAAACACAAAGAATATGACCAAAGAAGAATAACAAAGCAGAAATTACGATATGAATAGGCGGCAAATTACAATAAAATCAATTAATAAATGCCGATAATAACGTAATTTTTTATGCTAATCAAGCGATACAAAAATGTTATCTGATTTTCCCAAAATCTCTATAGCGTTCTTCTATGCTAAAAGAGCATCCTATCCTGCCAAATTTCATGAAGATCGGATAAAAATTGCGACTTCTGTCGTTTGAACATCAACTCAAATAGATAACAACGACGGACGGACAGCCAGGGCTATATCGATTCAACGGGTGATTTCGAATCGATCCATATTAACAATTTGGACTCGAGGGCAACTAGTTGTGGTCATCAGATTCTTAAACAACACAATTTTATTATACCCTAACACACATATGGCTTTATTCACGATAACCGCCATAAAAATGCCATTTTTACCAATTTCTGATTGGAAATGGCAACACTGTTTGTTAAAAACACAAAGAATATGACCAAAGAAGAATAACAAAGCAGAAATTACGATATGAATAGGCGGCAAATTACAATAAAATCAATTAATAAATGCCGATAATAACGTAATTTTTTATGCTAATCAAGCGATACAAAAATGTTATCTGATTTTCCCAAAATCTCTATAGCGTTCTTCTATGCTAAAAGAGCATCCTATCCTGCCAAATTTCATGAAGATCGGATAAAAATTGCGACTTCTGTCGTTTGAACATCAACTCAAATAGATAACAACGACGGACGGACAGCCAGGGCTATATCGATTCAACGGGTGATTTCGAATCGATCCATATTAACAATTTGGACTCGAGGGCAACTAGTTGTGGTCATCAGATTCTTAAACAACACAATTTTATTATACCCTAACACACATATGGCTTTATTCACGATAACCGCCATAAAAATGCCATTTTTACCAATTTCTGATTGGAAATGGCAACACTGTTTGTTAAAAACACAAAGAATATGACCAAAGAAGAATAACAAAGCAGAAATTACGATATGAATAGGCGGCAAATTACAATAAAATCAATTAATAAATGCCGATAATAACGTAATTTTTTATGCTAATCAAGCGATACAAAAATGTTATCTGATTTTCCCAAAATCTCTATAGCGTTCTTCTATGCTAAAAGAGCATCCTATCCTGCCAAATTTCATGAAGATCGGATAAAAATTGCGACTTCTGTCGTTTGAACATCAACTCAAATAGATAACAACGACGGACGGACAGCCAGGGCTATATCGATTCAACGGGTGATTTCGAATCGATCCATATTAACAATTTGGACTCGAGGGCAACTAGTTGTGGTCATCAGATTCTTAAACAACACAATTTTATTATACCCTAACACACATATGGCTTTATTCACGATAACCGCCATAAAAATGCCATTTTTACCAATTTCTGATTGGAAATGGCAACACTGTTTGTTAAAAACACAAAGAATATGACCAAAGAAGAATAACAAAGCAGAAATTACGATATGAATAGGCGGCAAATTACAATAAAATCAATTAATAAATGCCGATAATAACGTAATTTTTTATGCTAATCAAGCGATACAAAAATGTTATCTGATTTTCCCAAAATCTCTATAGCGTTCTTCTATGCTAAAAGAGCATCCTATCCTGCCAAATTTCATGAAGATCGGATAAAAATTGCGACTTCTGTCGTTTGAACATCAACTCAAATAGATAACAACGACGGACGGACAGCCAGGGCTATATCGATTCAACGGGTGATTTCGAATCGATCCATATTAACAATTTGGACTCGAGGGCAACTAGTTGTGGTCATCAGATTCTTAAACAACACAATTTTATTATACCCTAACACACATATGGCTTTATTCACGATAACCGCCATAAAAATGCCATTTTTACCAATTTCTGATTGGAAATGGCAACACTGTTTGTTAAAAACACAAAGAATATGACCAAAGAAGAATAACAAAGCAGAAATTACGATATGAATAGGCGGCAAATTACAATAAAATCAATTAATAAATGCCGATAATAACGTAATTTTTTATGCTAATCAAGCGATACAAAAATGTTATCTGATTTTCCCAAAATCTCTATAGCGTTCTTCTATGCTAAAAGAGCATCCTATCCTGCCAAATTTCATGAAGATCGGATAAAAATTGCGACTTCTGTCGTTTGAACATCAACTCAAATAGATAACAACGACGGACGGACAGCCAGGGCTATATCGATTTAACGGGTGATTTCGAATCGATCCATCGATTAACAATTTGGACTCGAGGGCAACTAGTTGTGGTCATCAGATTCTTAAACAACACAATTTTATTATACCCTAACACACATATGGCTTTATTCACGATAACCGCCATAAAAATGCCATTTTTACCAATTTCTGATTGGAAATGGCAACACTGTTTGTTAAAAACACAAAGAATATGACCAAAGAAGAATAACAAAGCAGAAATTACGATATGAATAGGCGGCAAATTACAATAAAATCAATTAATAAATGCCGATAATAACGTAATTTTTTATGCTAATCAAGCGATACAAAAATGTTATCTGATTTTCCCAAAATCTCTATAGCGTTCTTCTATGCTAAAAGAGCATCCTATCCTGCCAAATTTCATGAAGATCGGATAAAAATTGCGACTTCTGTCGTTTGAACATCAACTCAAATAGATAACAACGACGGACGGACAGCCAGGGCTATATCGATTCAACGGGTGATTTCGAATCGATCCATATTAACAATTTGGACTCGAGGGCAACTAGTTGTGGTCATCAGATTCTTAAACAACACAATTTTATTATACCCTAACACACATATGGCTTTATTCACGATAACCGCCATAAAAATGCCATTTTTACCAATTTCTGATTGGAAATGGCAACACTGTTTGTTAAAAACACAAAGAATATGACCAAAGAAGAATAACAAAGCAGAAATTACGATATGAATAGGCGGCAAATTACAATAAAATCAATTAATAAATGCCGATAATAACGTAATTTTTTATGCTAATCAAGCGATACAAAAATGTTATCTGATTTTCCCAAAATCTCTATAGCGTTCTTCTATGCTAAAAGAGCATCCTATCCTGCCAAATTTCATGAAGATCGGATAAAAATTGCGACTTCTGTCGTTTGAACATCAACTCAAATAGATAACAACGACGGACGGACAGCCAGGGCTATATCGATTCAACGGGTGATTTCGAATCGATCCATATTAACAATTTGGACTCGAGGGCAACTAGTTGTGGTCATCAGATTCTTAAACAACACAATTTTATTATACCCTAACACACATATGGCTTTATTCACGATAACCGCCATAAAAATGCCATTTTTACCAATTTCTGATTGGAAATGGCAACACTGTTTGTTAAAAACACAAAGAATATGACCAAAGAAGAATAACAAAGCAGAAATTACGATATGAATAGGCGGCAAATTACAATAAAATCAATTAATAAATGCCGATAATAACGTAATTTTTTATGCTAATCAAGCGATACAAAAATGTTATCTGATTTTCCCAAAATCTCTATAGCGTTCTTCTATGCTAAAAGAGCATCCTATCCTGCCAAATTTCATGAAGATCGGATAAAAATTGCGACTTCTGTCGTTTGAACATCAACTCAAATAGATAACAACGACGGACGGACAGCCAGGGCTATATCGATTCAACGGGTGATTTCGAATCGATCCATATTAACAATTTGGACTCGAGGGCAACTAGTTGTGGTCATCAGATTCTTAAACAACACAATTTTATTATACCCTAACACACATATGGCTTTATTCACGATAACCGCCATAAAAATGCCATTTTTACCAATTTCTGATTGGAAATGGCAACACTGTTTGTTAAAAACACAAAGAATATGACCAAAGAAGAATAACAAAGCAGAAATTACGATATGAATAGGCGGCAAATTACAATAAAATCAATTAATAAATGCCGATAATAACGTAATTTTTTATGCTAATCAAGCGATACAAAAATGTTATCTGATTTTCCCAAAATCTCTATAGCGTTCTTCTATGCTAAAAGAGCATCCTATCCTGCCAAATTTCATGAAGATCGGATAAAAATTGCGACTTCTGTCGTTTGAACATCAACTCAAATAGATAACAACGACGGACGGACAGCCAGGGCTATATCGATTCAACGGGTGATTTCGAATCGATCCATATTAACAATTTGGACTCGAGGGCAACTAGTTGTGGTCATCAGATTCTTAAACAACACAATTTTATTATACCCTAACACACATATGGCTTTATTCACGATAACCGCCATAAAAATGCCATTTTTACCAATTTCTGATTGGAAATGGCAACACTGTTTGTTAAAAACACAAAGAATATGACCAAAGAAGAATAACAAAGCAGAAATTACGATATGAATAGGCGGCAAATTACAATAAAATCAATTAATAAATGCCGATAATAACGTAATTTTTTATGCTAATCAAGCGATACAAAAATGTTATCTGATTTTCCCAAAATCTCTATAGCGTTCTTCTATGCTAAAAGAGCATCCTATCCTGCCAAATTTCATGAAGATCGGATAAAAATTGCGACTTCTGTCGTTTGAACATCAACTCAAATAGATAACAACGACGGACGGACAGCCAGGGCTATATCGATTCAACGGGTGATTTCGAATCGATCCATATTAACAATTTGGACTCGAGGGCAACTAGTTGTGGTCATCAGATTCTTAAACAACACAATTTTATTATACCCTAACACACATATGGCTTTATTCACGATAACCGCCATAAAAATGCCATTTTTACCAATTTCTGATTGGAAATGGCAACACTGTTTGTTAAAAACACAAAGAATATGACCAAAGAAGAATAACAAAGCAGAAATTACGATATGAATAGGCGGCAAATTACAATAAAATCAATTAATAAATGCCGATAATAACGTAATTTTTTATGCTAATCAAGCGATACAAAAATGTTATCTGATTTTCCCAAAATCTCTATAGCGTTCTTCTATGCTAAAAGAGCATCCTATCCTGCCAAATTTCATGAAGATCGGATAAAAATTGCGACTTCTGTCGTTTGAACATCAACTCAAATAGATAACAACGACGGACGGACAGCCAGGGCTATATCGATTCAACGGGTGATTTCGAATCGATCCATATTAACAATTTGGACTCGAGGGCAACTAGTTGTGGTCATCAGATTCTTAAACAACACAATTTTATTATACCCTAACACACATATGGCTTTATTCACGATAACCGCCATAAAAATGCCATTTTTACCAATTTCTGATTGGAAATGGCAACACTGTTTGTTAAAAACACAAAGAATATGACCAAAGAAGAATAACAAAGCAGAAATTACGATATGAATAGGCGGCAAATTACAATAAAATCAATTAATAAATGCCGATAATAACGTAATTTTTTATGCTAATCAAGCGATACAAAAATGTTATCTGATTTTCCCAAAATCTCTATAGCGTTCTTCTATGCTAAAAGAGCATCCTATCCTGCCAAATTTCATGAAGATCGGATAAAAATTGCGACTTCTGTCGTTTGAACATCAACTCAAATAGATAACAACGACGGACGGACAGCCAGGGCTATATCGATTCAACGGGTGATTTCGAATCGATCCATATTAACAATTTGGACTCGAGGGCAACTAGTTGTGGTCATCAGATTCTTAAACAACACAATTTTATTATACCCTAACACACATATGGCTTTATTCACGATAACCGCCATAAAAATGCCATTTTTACCAATTTCTGATTGGAAATGGCAACACTGTTTGTTAAAAACACAAAGAATATGACCAAAGAAGAATAACAAAGCAGAAATTACGATATGAATAGGCGGCAAATTACAATAAAATCAATTAATAAATGCCGATAATAACGTAATTTTTTATGCTAATCAAGCGATACAAAAATGTTATCTGATTTTCCCAAAATCTCTATAGCGTTCTTCTATGCTAAAAGAGCATCCTATCCTGCCAAATTTCATGAAGATCGGATAAAAATTGCGACTTCTGTCGTTTGAACATCAACTCAAATAGATAACAACGACGGACGGACAGCCAGGGCTATATCGATTCAACGGGTGATTTCGAATCGATCCATATTAACAATTTGGACTCGAGGGCAACTAGTTGTGGTCATCAGATTCTTAAACAACACAATTTTATTATACCCTAACACACATATGGCTTTATTCACGATAACCGCCATAAAAATGCCATTTTTACCAATTTCTGATTGGAAATGGCAACACTGTTTGTTAAAAACACAAAGAATATGACCAAAGAAGAATAACAAAGCAGAAATTACGATATGAATAGGCGGCAAATTACAATAAAATCAATTAATAAATGCCGATAATAACGTAATTTTTTATGCTAATCAAGCGATACAAAAATGTTATCTGATTTTCCCAAAATCTCTATAGCGTTCTTCTATGCTAAAAGAGCATCCTATCCTGCCAAATTTCATGAAGATCGGATAAAAATTGCGACTTCTGTCGTTTGAACATCAACTCAAATAGATAACAACGACGGACGGACAGCCAGGGCTATATCGATTCAACGGGTGATTTCGAATCGATCCATATTAACAATTTGGACTCGAGGGCAACTAGTTGTGGTCATCAGATTCTTAAACAACACAATTTTATTATACCCTAACACACATATGGCTTTATTCACGATAACCGCCATAAAAATGCCATTTTTACCAATTTCTGATTGGAAATGGCAACACTGTTTGTTAAAAACACAAAGAATATGACCAAAGAAGAATAACAAAGCAGAAATTACGATATGAATAGGCGGCAAATTACAATAAAATCAATTAATAAATGCCGATAATAACGTAATTTTTTATGCTAATCAAGCGATACAAAAATGTTATCTGATTTTCCCAAAATCTCTATAGCGTTCTTCTATGCTAAAAGAGCATCCTATCCTGCCAAATTTCATGAAGATCGGATAAAAATTGCGACTTCTGTCGTTTGAACATCAACTCAAATAGATAACAACGACGGACGGACAGCCAGGGCTATATCGATTCAACGGGTGATTTCGAATCGATCCATATTAACAATTTGGACTCGAGGGCAACTAGTTGTGGTCATCAGATTCTTAAACAACACAATTTTATTATACCCTAACACACATATGGCTTTATTCACGATAACCGCCATAAAAATGCCATTTTTACCAATTTCTGATTGGAAATGGCAACACTGTTTGTTAAAAACACAAAGAATATGACCAAAGAAGAATAACAAAGCAGAAATTACGATATGAATAGGCGGCAAATTACAATAAAATCAATTAATAAATGCCGATAATAACGTAATTTTTTATGCTAATCAAGCGATACAAAAATGTTATCTGATTTTCCCAAAATCTCTATAGCGTTCTTCTATGCTAAAAGAGCATCCTATCCTGCCAAATTTCATGAAGATCGGATAAAAATTGCGACTTCTGTCGTTTGAACATCAACTCAAATAGATAACAACGACGGACGGACAGCCAGGGCTATATCGATTCAACGGGTGATTTCGAATCGATCCATATTAACAATTTGGACTCGAGGGCAACTAGTTGTGGTCATCAGATTCTTAAACAACACAATTTTATTATACCCTAACACACATATGGCTTTATTCACGATAACCGCCATAAAAATGCCATTTTTACCAATTTCTGATTGGAAATGGCAACACTGTTTGTTAAAAACACAAAGAATATGACCAAAGAAGAATAACAAAGCAGAAATTACGATATGAATAGGCGGCAAATTACAATAAAATCAATTAATAAATGCCGATAATAACGTAATTTTTTATGCTAATCAAGCGATACAAAAATGTTATCTGATTTTCCCAAAATCTCTATAGCGTTCTTCTATGCTAAAAGAGCATCCTATCCTGCCAAATTTCATGAAGATCGGATAAAAATTGCGACTTCTGTCGTTTGAACATCAACTCAAATAGATAACAACGACGGACGGACAGCCAGGGCTATATCGATTCAACGGGTGATTTCGAATCGATCCATATTAACAATTTGGACTCGAGGGCAACTAGTTGTGGTCATCAGATTCTTAAACAACACAATTTTATTATACCCTAACACACATATGGCTTTATTCACGATAACCGCCATAAAAATGCCATTTTTACCAATTTCTGATTGGAAATGGCAACACTGTTTGTTAAAAACACAAAGAATATGACCAAAGAAGAATAACAAAGCAGAAATTACGATATGAATAGGCGGCAAATTACAATAAAATCAATTAATAAATGCCGATAATAACGTAATTTTTTATGCTAATCAAGCGATACAAAAATGTTATCTGATTTTCCCAAAATCTCTATAGCGTTCTTCTATGCTAAAAGAGCATCCTATCCTGCCAAATTTCATGAAGATCGGATAAAAATTGCGACTTCTGTCGTTTGAACATCAACTCAAATAGATAACAACGACGGACGGACAGCCAGGGCTATATCGATTCAACGGGTGATTTCGAATCGATCCATATTAACAATTTGGACTCGAGGGCAACTAGTTGTGGTCATCAGATTCTTAAACAACACAATTTTATTATACCCTAACACACATATGGCTTTATTCACGATAACCGCCATAAAAATGCCATTTTTACCAATTTCTGATTGGAAATGGCAACACTGTTTGTTAAAAACACAAAGAATATGACCAAAGAAGAATAACAAAGCAGAAATTACGATATGAATAGGCGGCAAATTACAATAAAATCAATTAATAAATGCCGATAATAACGTAATTTTTTATGCTAATCAAGCGATACAAAAATGTTATCTGATTTTCCCAAAATCTCTATAGCGTTCTTCTATGCTAAAAGAGCATCCTATCCTGCCAAATTTCATGAAGATCGGATAAAAATTGCGACTTCTGTCGTTTGAACATCAACTCAAATAGATAACAACGACGGACGGACAGCCAGGGCTATATCGATTCAACGGGTGATTTCGAATCGATCCATATTAACAATTTGGACTCGAGGGCAACTAGTTGTGGTCATCAGATTCTTAAACAACACAATTTTATTATACCCTAACACACATATGGCTTTATTCACGATAACCGCCATAAAAATGCCATTTTTACCAATTTCTGATTGGAAATGGCAACACTGTTTGTTAAAAACACAAAGAATATGACCAAAGAAGAATAACAAAGCAGAAATTACGATATGAATAGGCGGCAAATTACAATAAAATCAATTAATAAATGCCGATAATAACGTAATTTTTTATGCTAATCAAGCGATACAAAAATGTTATCTGATTTTCCCAAAATCTCTATAGCGTTCTTCTATGCTAAAAGAGCATCCTATCCTGCCAAATTTCATGAAGATCGGATAAAAATTGCGACTTCTGTCGTTTGAACATCAACTCAAATAGATAACAACGACGGACGGACAGCCAGGGCTATATCGATTCAACGGGTGATTTCGAATCGATCCATATTAACAATTTGGACTCGAGGGCAACTAGTTGTGGTCATCAGATTCTTAAACAACACAATTTTATTATACCCTAACACACATATGGCTTTATTCACGATAACCGCCATAAAAATGCCATTTTTACCAATTTCTGATTGGAAATGGCAACACTGTTTGTTAAAAACACAAAGAATATGACCAAAGAAGAATAACAAAGCAGAAATTACGATATGAATAGGCGGCAAATTACAATAAAATCAATTAATAAATGCCGATAATAACGTAATTTTTTATGCTAATCAAGCGATACAAAAATGTTATCTGATTTTCCCAAAATCTCTATAGCGTTCTTCTATGCTAAAAGAGCATCCTATCCTGCCAAATTTCATGAAGATCGGATAAAAATTGCGACTTCTGTCGTTTGAACATCAACTCAAATAGATAACAACGACGGACGGACAGCCAGGGCTATATCGATTCAACGGGTGATTTCGAATCGATCCATATTAACAATTTGGACTCGAGGGCAACTAGTTGTGGTCATCAGATTCTTAAACAACACAATTTTATTATACCCTAACACACATATGGCTTTATTCACGATAACCGCCATAAAAATGCCATTTTTACCAATTTCTGATTGGAAATGGCAACACTGTTTGTTAAAAACACAAAGAATATGACCAAAGAAGAATAACAAAGCAGAAATTACGATATGAATAGGCGGCAAATTACAATAAAATCAATTAATAAATGCCGATAATAACGTAATTTTTTATACTAATCAAGCGATACAAAAATGTTATCTGATTTTCCCAAAATCTCTATAGCGTTCTTCTATGCTAAAAGAGCATCCTATCCTGCCAAATTTCATGAAGATCGGATAAAAATTGCGACTTCTGTCGTTTGAACATCAACTCAAATAGATAACAACGACGGACGGACAGCCAGGGCTATATCGATTCAACGGGTGATTTCGAATCGATCCATATTAACAATTTGGACTCGAGGGCAACTAGTTGTGGTCATCAGATTCTTAAACAACACAATTTTATTATACCCTAACACACATATGGCTTTATTCACGATAACCGCCATAAAAATGCCATTTTTACCAATTTCTGATTGGAAATGGCAACACTGTTTGTTAAAAACACAAAGAATATGACCAAAGAAGAATAACAAAGCAGAAATTACGATATGAATAGGCGGCAAATTACAATAAAATCAATTAATAAATGCCGATAATAACGTAATTTTTTATGCTAATCAAGCGATACAAAAATGTTATCTGATTTTCCCAAAATCTCTATAGCGTTCTTCTATGCTAAAAGAGCATCCTATCCTGCCAAATTTCATGAAGATCGGATAAAAATTGCGACTTCTGTCGTTTGAACATCAACTCAAATAGATAACAACGACGGACGGACAGCCAGGGCTATATCGATTCAACGGGTGATTTCGAATCGATCCATATTAACAATTTGGACTCGAGGGCAACTAGTTGTGGTCATCAGATTCTTAAACAACACAATTTTATTATACCCTAACACACATATGGCTTTATTCACGATAACCGCCATAAAAATGCCATTTTTACCAATTTCTGATTGGAAATGGCAACACTGTTTGTTAAAAACACAAAGAATATGACCAAAGAAGAATAACAAAGCAGAAATTACGATATGAATAGGCGGCAAATTACAATAAAATCAATTAATAAATGCCGATAATAACGTAATTTTTTATGCTAATCAAGCGATACAAAAATGTTATCTGATTTTCCCAAAATCTCTATAGCGTTCTTCTATGCTAAAAGAGCATCCTATCCTGCCAAATTTCATGAAGATCGGATAAAAATTGCGACTTCTGTCGTTTGAACATCAACTCAAATAGATAACAACGACGGACGGACAGCCAGGGCTATATCGATTCAACGGGTGATTTCGAATCGATCCATATTAACAATTTGGACTCGAGGGCAACTAGTTGTGGTCATCAGATTCTTAAACAACACAATTTTATTATACCCTAACACACATATGGCTTTATTCACGATAACCGCCATAAAAATGCCATTTTTACCAATTTCTGATTGGAAATGGCAACACTGTTTGTTAAAAACACAAAGAATATGACCAAAGAAGAATAACAAAGCAGAAATTACGATATGAATAGGCGGCAAATTACAATAAAATCAATTAATAAATGCCGATAATAACGTAATTTTTTATGCTAATCAAGCGATACAAAAATGTTATCTGATTTTCCCAAAATCTCTATAGCGTTCTTCTATGCTAAAAGAGCATCCTATCCTGCCAAATTTCATGAAGATCGGATAAAAATTGCGACTTCTGTCGTTTGAACATCAACTCAAATAGATAACAACGACGGACGGACAGCCAGGGCTATATCGATTCAACGGGTGATTTCGAATCGATCCATATTAACAATTTGGACTCGAGGGCAACTAGTTGTGGTCATCAGATTCTTAAACAACACAATTTTATTATACCCTAACACACATATGGCTTTATTCACGATAACCGCCATAAAAATGCCATTTTTACCAATTTCTGATTGGAAATGGCAACACTGTTTGTTAAAAACACAAAGAATATGACCAAAGAAGAATAACAAAGCAGAAATTACGATATGAATAGGCGGCAAATTACAATAAAATCAATTAATAAATGCCGATAATAACGTAATTTTTTATGCTAATCAAGCGATACAAAAATGTTATCTGATTTTCCCAAAATCTCTATAGCGTTCTTCTATGCTAAAAGAGCATCCTATCCTGCCAAATTTCATGAAGATCGGATAAAAATTGCGACTTCTGTCGTTTGAACATCAACTCAAATAGATAACAACGACGGACGGACAGCCAGGGCTATATCGATTCAACGGGTGATTTCGAATCGATCCATATTAACAATTTGGACTCGAGGGCAACTAGTTGTGGTCATCAGATTCTTAAACAACACAATTTTATTATACCCTAACACACATATGGCTTTATTCACGATAACCGCCATAAAAATGCCATTTTTACCAATTTCTGATTGGAAATGGCAACACTGTTTGTTAAAAACACAAAGAATATGACCAAAGAAGAATAACAAAGCAGAAATTACGATATGAATAGGCGGCAAATTACAATAAAATCAATTAATAAATGCCGATAATAACGTAATTTTTTATGCTAATCAAGCGATACAAAAATGTTATCTGATTTTCCCAAAATCTCTATAGCGTTCTTCTATGCTAAAAGAGCATCCTATCCTGCCAAATTTCATGAAGATCGGATAAAAATTGCGACTTCTGTCGTTTGAACATCAACTCAAATAGATAACAACGACGGACGGACAGCCAGGGCTATATCGATTCAACGGGTGATTTCGAATCGATCCATATTAACAATTTGGACTCGAGGGCAACTAGTTGTGGTCATCAGGTTCTTAAACAACACAATTTTATTATACCCTAACACACATATGGCTTTATTCACGATAACCGCCATAAAAATGCCATTTTTACCAATTTCTGATTGGAAATGGCAACACTGTTTGTTAAAAACACAAAGAATATGACCAAAGAAGAATAACAAAGCAGAAATTACGATATGAATAGGCGGCAAATTACAATAAAATCAATTAATAAATGCCGATAATAACGTAATTTTTTATGCTAATCAAGCGATACAAAAATGTTATCTGATTTTCCCAAAATCTCTATAGCGTTCTTCTATGCTAAAAGAGCATCCTATCCTGCCAAATTTCATGAAGATCGGATAAAAATTGCGACTTCTGTCGTTTGAACATCAACTCAAATAGATAACAACGACGGACGGACAGCCAGGGCTATATCGATTCAACGGGTGATTTCGAATCGATCCATATTAACAATTTGGACTCGAGGGCAACTAGTTGTGGTCATCAGATTCTTAAACAACACAATTTTATTATACCCTAACACACATATGGCTTTATTCACGATAACCGCCATAAAAATGCCATTTTTACCAATTTCTGATTGGAAATGGCAACACTGTTTGTTAAAAACACAAAGAATATGACCAAAGAAGAATAACAAAGCAGAAATTACGATATGAATAGGCGGCAAATTACAATAAAATCAATTAATAAATGCCGATAATAACGTAATTTTTTATGCTAATCAAGCGATACAAAAATGTTATCTGATTTTCCCAAAATCTCTATAGCGTTCTTCTATGCTAAAAGAGCATCCTATCCTGCCAAATTTCATGAAGATCGGATAAAAATTGCGACTTCTGTCGTTTGAACATCAACTCAAATAGATAACAACGACGGACGGACAGCCAGGGCTATATCGATTCAACGGGTGATTTCGAATCGATCCATATTAACAATTTTGACTCGAGGGCAACTAGTTGTGGTCATCAGATTCTTAAACAACACAATTTTATTATACCCTAACACACATATGGCTTTATTCACGATAACCGCCATAAAAATGCCATTTTTACCAATTTCTGATTGGAAATGGCAACACTGTTTGTTAAAAACACAAAGAATATGACCAAAGAAGAATAACAAAGCAGAAATTACGATATGAATAGGCGGCAAATTACAATAAAATCAATTAATAAATGCCGATAATAACGTAATTTTTTATGCTAATCAAGCGATACAAAAATGTTATCTGATTTTCCCAAAATCTCTATAGCGTTCTTCTATGCTAAAAGAGCATCCTATCCTGCCAAATTTCATGAAGATCGGATAAAAATTGCGACTTCTGTCGTTTGAACATCAACTCAAATAGATAACAACGACGGACGGACAGCCAGGGCTATATCGATTCAACGGGTGATTTCGAATCGATCCATATTAACAATTTGGACTCGAGGGCAACTAGTTGTGGTCATCAGATTCTTAAACAACACAATTTTATTATACCCTAACACACATATGGCTTTATTCACGATAACCGCCATAAAAATGCCATTTTTACCAATTTCTGATTGGAAATGGCAACACTGTTTGTTAAAAACACAAAGAATATGACCAAAGAAGAATAACAAAGCAGAAATTACGATATGAATAGGCGGCAAATTACAATAAAATCAATTAATAAATGCCGATAATAACGTAATTTTTTATGCTAATCAAGCGATACAAAAATGTTATCTGATTTTCCCAAAATCTCTATAGCGTTCTTCTATGCTAAAAGAGCATCCTATCCTGCCAAATTTCATGAAGATCGGATAAAAATTGCGACTTCTGTCGTTTGAACATCAACTCAAATAGATAACAACGACGGACGGACAGCCAGGGCTATATCGATTCAACGGGTGATTTCGAATCGATCCATATTAACAATTTGGACTCGAGGGCAACTAGTTGTGGTCATCAGATTCTTAAACAACACAATTTTATTATACCCTAACACACATATGGCTTTATTCACGATAACCGCCATAAAAATGCCATTTTTACCAATTTCTGATTGGAAATGGCAACACTGTTTGTTAAAAACACAAAGAATATGACCAAAGAAGAATAACAAAGCAGAAATTACGATATGAATAGGCGGCAAATTACAATAAAATCAATTAATAAATGCCGATAATAACGTAATTTTTTATGCTAATCAAGCGATACAAAAATGTTATCTGATTTTCCCAAAATCTCTATAGCGTTCTTCTATGCTAAAAGAGCATCCTATCCTGCCAAATTTCATGAAGATCGGATAAAAATTGCGACTTCTGTCGTTTGAACATCAACTCAAATAGATAACAACGACGGACGGACAGCCAGGGCTATATCGATTCAACGGGTGATTTCGAATCGATCCATATTAACAATTTGGACTCGAGGGCAACTAGTTGTGGTCATCAGATTCTTAAACAACACAATTTTATTATACCCTAACACACATATGGCTTTATTCACGATAACCGCCATAAAAATGCCATTTTTACCAATTTCTGATTGGAAATGGCAACACTGTTTGTTAAAAACACAAAGAATATGACCAAAGAAGAATAACAAAGCAGAAATTACGATATGAATAGGCGGCAAATTACAATAAAATCAATTAATAAATGCCGATAATAACGTAATTTTTTATGCTAATCAAGCGATACAAAAATGTTATCTGATTTTCCCAAAATCTCTATAGCGTTCTTCTATGCTAAAAGAGCATCCTATCCTGCCAAATTTCATGAAGATCGGATAAAAATTGCGACTTCTGTCGTTTGAACATCAACTCAAATAGATAACAACGACGGACGGACAGCCAGGGCTATATCGATTCAACGGGTGATTTCGAATCGATCCATATTAACAATTTGGACTCGAGGGCAACTAGTTGTGGTCATCAGATTCTTAAACAACACAATTTTATTATACCCTAACACACATATGGCTTTATTCACGATAACCGCCATAAAAATGCCATTTTTACCAATTTCTGATTGGAAATGGCAACACTGTTTGTTAAAAACACAAAGAATATGACCAAAGAAGAATAACAAAGCAGAAATTACGATATGAATAGGCGGCAAATTACAATAAAATCAATTAATAAATGCCGATAATAACGTAATTTTTTATGCTAATCAAGCGATACAAAAATGTTATCTGATTTTCCCAAAATCTCTATAGCGTTCTTCTATGCTAAAAGAGCATCCTATCCTGCCAAATTTCATGAAGATCGGATAAAAATTGCGACTTCTGTCGTTTGAACATCAACTCAAATAGATAACAACGACGGACGGACAGCCAGGGCTATATCGATTCAACGGGTGATTTCGAATCGATCCATATTAACAATTTGGACTCGAGGGCAACTAGTTGTGGTCATCAGATTCTTAAACAACACAATTTTATTATACCCTAACACACATATGGCTTTATTCACGATAACCGCCATAAAAATGCCATTTTTACCAATTTCTGATTGGAAATGGCAACACTGTTTGTTAAAAACACAAAGAATATGACCAAAGAAGAATAACAAAGCAGAAATTACGATATGAATAGGCGGCAAATTACAATAAAATCAATTAATAAATGCCGATAATAACGTAATTTTTTATGCTAATCAAGCGATACAAAAATGTTATCTGATTTTCCCAAAATCTCTATAGCGTTCTTCTATGCTAAAAGAGCATCCTATCCTGCCAAATTTCATGAAGATCGGATAAAAATTGCGACTTCTGTCGTTTGAACATCAACTCAAATAGATAACAACGACGGACGGACAGCCAGGGCTATATCGATTCAACGGGTGATTTCGAATCGATCCATATTAACAATTTGGACTCGAGGGCAACTAGTTGTGGTCATCAGATTCTTAAACAACACAATTTTATTATACCCTAACACACATATGGCTTTATTCACGATAACCGCCATAAAAATGCCATTTTTACCAATTTCTGATTGGAAATGGCAACACTGTTTGTTAAAAACACAAAGAATATGACCAAAGAAGAATAACAAAGCAGAAATTACGATATGAATAGGCGGCAAATTACAATAAAATCAATTAATAAATGCCGATAATAACGTAATTTTTTATGCTAATCAAGCGATACAAAAATGTTATCTGATTTTCCCAAAATCTCTATAGCGTTCTTCTATGCTAAAAGAGCATCCTATCCTGCCAAATTTCATGAAGATCGGATAAAAATTGCGACTTCTGTCGTTTGAACATCAACTCAAATAGATAACAACGACGGACGGACAGCCAGGGCTATATCGATTCAACGGGTGATTTCGAATCGATCCATATTAACAATTTGGACTCGAGGGCAACTAGTTGTGGTCATCAGATTCTTAAACAACACAATTTTATTATACCCTAACACACATATGGCTTTATTCACGATAACCGCCATAAAAATGCCATTTTTACCAATTTCTGATTGGAAATGGCAACACTGTTTGTTAAAAACACAAAGAATATGACCAAAGAAGAATAACAAAGCAGAAATTACGATATGAATAGGCGGCAAATTACAATAAAATCAATTAATAAATGCCGATAATAACGTAATTTTTTATGCTAATCAAGCGATACAAAAATGTTATCTGATTTTCCCAAAATCTCTATAGCGTTCTTCTATGCTAAAAGAGCATCCTATCCTGCCAAATTTCATGAAGATCGGATAAAAATTGCGACTTCTGTCGTTTGAACATCAACTCAAATAGATAACAACGACGGACGGACAGCCAGGGCTATATCGATTCAACGGGTGATTTCGAATCGATCCATATTAACAATTTGGACTCGAGGGCAACTAGTTGTGGTCATCAGATTCTTAAACAACACAATTTTATTATACCCTAACACACATATGGCTTTATTCACGATAACCGCCATAAAAATGCCATTTTTACCAATTTCTGATTGGAAATGGCAACACTGTTTGTTAAAAACACAAAGAATATGACCAAAGAAGAATAACAAAGCAGAAATTACGATATGAATAGGCGGCAAATTACAATAAAATCAATTAATAAATGCCGATAATAACGTAATTTTTTATGCTAATCAAGCGATACAAAAATGTTATCTGATTTTCCCAAAATCTCTATAGCGTTCTTCTATGCTAAAAGAGCATCCTATCCTGCCAAATTTCATGAAGATCGGATAAAAATTGCGACTTCTGTCGTTTGAACATCAACTCAAATAGATAACAACGACGGACGGACAGCCAGGGCTATATCGATTCAACGGGTGATTTCGAATCGATCCATATTAACAATTTGGACTCGAGGGCAACTAGTTGTGGTCATCAGATTCTTAAACAACACAATTTTATTATACCCTAACACACATATGGCTTTATTCACGATAACCGCCATAAAAATGCCATTTTTACCAATTTCTGATTGGAAATGGCAACACTGTTTGTTAAAAACACAAAGAATATGACCAAAGAAGAATAACAAAGCAGAAATTACGATATGAATAGGCGGCAAATTACAATAAAATCAATTAATAAATGCCGATAATAACGTAATTTTTTATGCTAATCAAGCGATACAAAAATGTTATCTGATTTTCCCAAAATCTCTATAGCGTTCTTCTATGCTAAAAGAGCATCCTATCCTGCCAAATTTCATGAAGATCGGATAAAAATTGCGACTTCTGTCGTTTGAACATCAACTCAAATAGATAACAACGACGGACGGACAGCCAGGGCTATATCGATTCAACGGGTGATTTCGAATCGATCCATATTAACAATTTGGACTCGAGGGCAACTAGTTGTGGTCATCAGATTCTTAAACAACACAATTTTATTATACCCTAACACACATATGGCTTTATTCACGATAACCGCCATAAAAATGCCATTTTTACCAATTTCTGATTGGAAATGGCAACACTGTTTGTTAAAAACACAAAGAATATGACCAAAGAAGAATAACAAAGCAGAAATTACGATATGAATAGGCGGCAAATTACAATAAAATCAATTAATAAATGCCGATAATAACGTAATTTTTTATGCTAATCAAGCGATACAAAAATGTTATCTGATTTTCCCAAAATCTCTATAGCGTTCTTCTATGCTAAAAGAGCATCCTATCCTGCCAAATTTCATGAAGATCGGATAAAAATTGCGACTTCTGTCGTTTGAACATCAACTCAAATAGATAACAACGACGGACGGACAGCCAGGGCTATATCGATTCAACGGGTGATTTCGAATCGATCCATATTAACAATTTGGACTCGAGGGCAACTAGTTGTGGTCATCAGATTCTTAAACAACACAATTTTATTATACCCTAACACACATATGGCTTTATTCACGATAACCGCCATAAAAATGCCATTTTTACCAATTTCTGATTGGAAATGGCAACACTGTTTGTTAAAAACACAAAGAATATGACCAAAGAAGAATAACAAAGCAGAAATTACGATATGAATAGGCGGCAAATTACAATAAAATCAATTAATAAATGCCGATAATAACGTAATTTTTTATACTAATCAAGCGATACAAAAATGTTATCTGATTTTCCCAAAATCTCTATAGCGTTCTTCTATGCTAAAAGAGCATCCTATCCTGCCAAATTTCATGAAGATCGGATAAAAATTGCGACTTCTGTCGTTTGAACATCAACTCAAATAGATAACAACGACGGACGGACAGCCAGGGCTATATCGATTCAACGGGTGATTTCGAATCGAT